>NW_028119688.1:5000-67066 GCF_965119305.1 Pelophylax lessonae
GGTGTCAGATCTCAGAACAGTCTGAGGACCGCTCCTCCATTCTATATTATTTTCATCACCAAATCAGACTCTTTAGCTGAGGAGCGTATAAGAGCGGCGTATGTCACAGCTGGCAGGAGAAGAGCGGCGTATGTCACAGCTGGCAGGAGAAGAGCGGCGTATGTCACAGCTGGCAGGAGAAGAGCGGCGTATGTCACAGCTGGAGGGATAAGAGCGGCGTATGTCACAGCTGGCAGGAGAAGAGCGGCGTATGTCACGGCTGGAGGGATAAGAGCGGCGTATGTCACGGCTGGAGGGATAAGAGCGGCGTATGTCACGGCTGGAGGGATAAGAGCGGCGTATGTCACAGCTGGGGGGAGAAGAGCGGCGTATGTCACAGCTGGAGGGAGAAGAGCGGCGTATGTCACAGCTGGAGGGAGAAGAGCGGCGTATGTCACAGCTGGAGGGAGAAGAGCGGCGTATGTCACAGCTGGAGGGAGAAGAGCGGCGTATGTCACGGCTGGAGGGATAAGAGCGGCGTATGTCACAGCTGGAGGGATAAGAGCGGCGTATGTCACAGCTGGCAGGAGAAGAGCGGCGTATGTCACAGCTGGAGGGATAAGAGCGGCGTATGTCACAGCTGGAGGGAGAAGAGCGGCGTATGTCACAGCTGGGAGGAGAAGAGCGGCGTATGTCACAGCTGGGAGGAGAAGAGCGGCGTATGTCACAGCTGGAAGGATAAGAGCGGCGTATGTCACAGCTGGAAGGAGAAGAGCGGCGTATGTCACAGCTGGAGGGAGAAGAGCGGCGTATGTCACAGCTGGAGGGAGAAGAGCGGCGTATGTCACAGCTGGCAGGAGAAGAGCGGCGTATGTCACAGCTGGAGGGATAAGAGCGGCGTATGTCACAGCTGGAGGGAGAAGAGCGGCGTATGTCACAGCTGGGAGGAGAAGAGCGGCGTATGTCACAGCTGGGAGGAGAAGAGCGGCGTATGTCACAGCTGGAAGGAGAAGAGCGGCGTATGTCACAGCTGGCAGGAGAAGAGCGGCGTATGTCACAGCTGGAGGGAGAAGAGCGGCGTATGTCACAGCTGGAAGGAGAAGAGCGGCGTATGTCACAGCTGGAAGGAGAAGAGCTGCGTATGTCACAGCTGGCGGGAGAAGAGCGGCGTATGTCACAGCTGGAGGGAGAAGAGCGGCGTATGTCACAGCTGGAGGGAGAAGAGCGGCGTATGTCACAGCTGGCAGGAGAAGAGCGGCGTATGTCACAGCTGGAGGGATAAGAGCGGCGTATGTCACGGCTGGAGGGATAAGAGCGGCGTATGTCACAGCTGGGGGGAGAAGAGCGGCGTATGTCACAGCTGGAGGGATAAGAGCGGCGTATGTCACGGCTGGAGGGAGAAGAGCGGCGTATGTCACAGCTGGAGGGAGAAGAGCGGCGTATGTCACAGCTGGAGGGAGAAGAGCGGCGTATGTCACGGCTGGAGGGATAAGAGCGGCGTATGTCACAGCTGGAGGGATAAGAGCGGCGTATGTCACAGCTGGCAGGAGAAGAGCGGCGTATGTCACAGCTGGAGGGAGAAGAGCGGCGTATGTCACAGCTGGAGGGAGAAGAGCGGCGTATGTCACAGCTGGGAGGAGAAGAGCGGCGTATGTCACAGCTGGGAGGAGAAGAGCGGCGTATGTCACAGCTGGAAGGATAAGAGCGGCGTATGTCACAGCTGGAAGGAGAAGAGCGGCGTATGTCACAGCTGGAGGGAGAAGAGCGGCGTATGTCACAGCTGGAGGGAGAAGAGCGGCGTATGTCACAGCTGGCAGGAGAAGAGCGGCGTATGTCACAGCTGGAGGGATAAGAGCGGCGTATGTCACAGCTGGAGGGAGAAGAGCGGCGTATGTCACAGCTGGGAGGAGAAGAGCGGCGTATGTCACAGCTGGGAGGAGAAGAGCGGCGTATGTCACAGCTGGAAGGAGAAGAGCGGCGTATGTCACAGCTGGCAGGAGAAGAGCGGCGTATGTCACAGCTGGAGGGAGAAGAGCGGCGTATGTCACAGCTGGCGGGAGAAGAGCGGCGTATGTCACAGCTGGCAGGAGAAGAGCGGCGTATGTCACAGCTGGAGGGATAAGAGCGGCGTATGTCACAGCTGGAGGGAGAAGAGCGGCGTATGTCACAGCTGGGAGGAGAAGAGCGGCGTATGTCACAGCTGGAAGGAGAAGAGCGGCGTATGTCACAGCTGGAAGGAGAAGAGCGGCGTATGTCACAGCTGGAAGGAGAAGAGCGGCGTATGTCACAGCTGGCGGGAGAAGAGCGGCGTATGTCACAGCTGGAGGGAGAAGAGCGGCGTATGTCACAGCTGGAGGGAGAAGAGCGGCGTATGTCACAGCTGGCAGGAGAAGAGCGGCGTATGTCACAGCTGGAGGGATAAGAGCGGCGTATGTCACAGCTGGAGGGAGAAGAGCGGCGTATGTCACAGCTGGAGGGAGAAGAGCGGCGTATGTCACAGCTGGAGGGAAAAGAGCGGCGTATATGTCACAGCTGGAGGGATAAGAGCGGCGTATGTCACAGCTGGCAGGAGAAGAGCGGCGTATGTCACAGCTGGAGGGATAAGAGCGGCGTATGTCACAGCTGGAGGGAGAAGAGCGGCGTATGTCACAGCTGGGAGGAGAAGAGCGGCGTATGTCACAGCTGGGAGGAGAAGAGCGGCGTATGTCACAGCTGGAGGGATGAGCGGCGTATGCCACAGCTGGGAGGAGAAGAGCGGCGTATGTCACAGCTGGAGGGAGAAGAGCGGCGTATGTCACAGCTGGCGGGAGAAGAGCGGCGTATGTCACAGCTGGAGGGAGAAGAGCGGCGTATGTCACAGCTGGAGGGAGAAGAGCGGCGTATGTCACAGCTGGAGGGAGAAGAGCGGCGTATGTCACAGCTGGAGGGAGAAGAGCGGCGTATGTCACAGCTGGAGGGAGAAGAGCGGCGTATGTCACAGCTGGAGGGAGAAGAGCGGCGTATGTCACAGCTGGGAGGAGAAGAGCGGCGTATGTCACAGCTGGGAGGAGAAGAGCGGCGTATGTCACAGCTGGAGGGATGAGCGGCGTATGTCACAGCTGGGAGGAGAAGAGCGGCGTATGTCACAGCTGGAGGGAGAAGAGCGGCGTATGTCACAGCTGGCGGGAGAAGAGCGGCGTATGTCACAGCTGGAGGGAGAAGAGCGGCGTATGTCACAGCTGGAGGGAGAAGAGCGGCGTATGTCACAGCTGGAGGGATAAGAGCGGCGTATGTCACAGCTGGAGGGAGAAGAGCGGCGTATGTCACAGCTGGAAGGAGAAGAGCGGCGTATGTCACAGCTGGCAGGAGAAGAGCGGCGTATGTCACAGCTGGAGGGAGAAGAGCGGCGTATGTCACAGCTGGAAGGAGAAGAGCGGCGTATGTCACAGCTGGAGGGAGAAGAGCGGCGTATGTCACAGCTGGAAGGAGAAGAGCGGCGTATGTCACAGCTGGAAGGAGAAGAGCGGCGTATGTCACAGCTGGAGAGAGAAGAGCGGCGTATGTCACAGCTGGAAGGAGAAGAGCGGCGTATGTCACAGCTGGAGGGAGAAGAGCGGCGTATGTCACAGCTGGAAGGAGAAGAGCGGCATATGTCACAGCTGGAAGGAGAAGAGCGGCGTATGTCACAGCTGGAGAGAGAAGAGCGGCGTATGTCACAGCTGGAAGGAGAAGAGCGGCGTATGTCACGGCTGGAGGGATAAGAGCGGCGTATGTCACGGCTGGAGGGAGAAGAGCGGCGTATGTCACAGCTGGAGGGAGAAGAGCGGCGTATGTCACAGCTGGAGGGAGAAGAGCGGCGTATGTCACAGCTGGAGGGAGAAGAGCGGCGTATGTCACAGCTGGGAGGAGAAGAGCGGCGTATGTCACAGCTGGAGGGAGAAGAGCGGCGTATGTCACAGCTGGAAGGAGAAGAGCGGCGTATGTCACAGCTGGAGGGATAAGAGCGGCGTATGTCACAGCTGGAGGGATAAGAGCGGCGTATGTCACAGCTGGAGGGATAAGAGCGGCGTATGTCACAGCTGGGAGGAGAAGAGCGGCGTATGTCACAGCTGGAGGGAGAAGAGCGGCGTATGTCACAGCTGGAGGGAGAAGAGCGGCGTATGTCACAGCTGGAGGGAGAAGAGCGGCGTATGTCACAGCTGGAAGGAGAAGAGCGGCGTATGTCACAGCTGGCAGGAGAAGAGCGGCGTATGTCACAGCTGGCGGGAGAAGAGCGGCGTATGTCACAGCTGGAGGGAGAAGAGCGGCGTATGTCACAGCTGGCAGGAGAAGAGCGGCGTATGTCACAGCTGGCAGGAGAAGAGCGGCGTATGTCACAGCTGGAGGGAGAAGAGCGGCGTATGTCACAGCTGGAAGGAGAAGAGCGGCGTATGTCACAGCTGGAGGGAGAAGAGCGGCGTATGTCACAGCTGGAAGGAGAAGAGCGGCGTATGTCACAGCTGGAAGGAGAAGAGCGGCGTATGTCACAGCTGGAGAGAGAAGAGCGGCGTATGTCACAGCTGGAAGGAGAAGAGCGGCGTATGTCACAGCTGGAGGGAGAAGAGCGGCGTATGTCACAGCTGGAAGGAGAAGAGCGGCGTATGTCACAGCTGGCGGGAGAAGAGCGGCGTATGTCACAGCTGGAGAGAGAAGAGCGGCGTATGTCACAGCTGGAAGGAGAAGAGCGGCGTATGTCACGGCTGGAGGGATAAGAGCGGCGTATGTCACAGCTGGAGGGAGAAGAGCGGCGTATGTCACAGCTGGAGGGAGAAGAGCGGCGTATGTCACAGCTGGAAGGAGAAGAGCGGCGTATGTCACAGCTGGAGGGAGAAGAGCGGCGTATGTCACAGCTGGAGGGAGAAGAGCGGCGTATGTCACAGCTGGAAGGAGAAGAGCGGCGTATGTCACAGCTGGCAGGAGAAGAGCGGCGTATGTCACAGCTGGCAGGAGAAGAGCGGCGTATGTCACAGCTGGAGGGAGAAGAGCGGCGTATGTCACAGCTGGCAGGAGAAGAGCGGCGTATGTCACAGCTGGCAGGAGAAGAGCGGCGTATGTCACAGCTGGAGGGAGAAGAGCGGCGTATGTCACAGCTGGAAGGAGAAGAGCGGCGTATGTCACAGCTGGAAGGAGAAGAGCGGCGTATGTCACAGCTGGCAGGAGAAGAGCGGCGTATGTCACAGCTGGCAGGAGAAGAGCGGCGTATGTCACAGCTGGAGGGAGAAGAGCGGCGTATGTCACAGCTGGCAGGAGAAGAGCGGCGTATGTCACAGCTGGCAGGAGAAGAGCGGCGTATGTCACAGCTGGAGGGAGAAGAGCGGCGTATGTCACAGCTGGAAGGAGAAGAGCGGCGTATGTCACAGCTGGAAGGAGAAGAGCGGCGTATGTCACGGCTGGAGGGAGAAGAGCGGCGTATGTCACAGCTGGCAGGAGAAGAGCGGCGTATGTCACAGCTGGAGGGAGAAGAGCGGCGTATGTCACAGCTGGAAGGAGAAGAGCGGCGTATGTCACAGCTGGAAGGAGAAGAGCGGCGTATGTCACAGCTGGAAGGAGAAGAGCGGCGTATGTCACAGCTGGCAGGTGATTGGTCAGTATTGATCCTCATTGTCCACCCATGAGCCCCTCCCCCATAATGGAAATGAGATAAATGTTGGGATGGGAATTGTGGTGAGATAATTCCGGATGTCGGATCGGATTCTCATTGTTCTCCTCTGAGGACAGAGCGGGGGTTGTTGTGTCCCGGGAGAACCGGTCTGACTGCAGAGAATATTCCCCCGGGGGAGAGAACCCCATCCCCCGCCAACCGTGATCTCTCCTAAGGATTACTAATCCCTACCTCTCCATCCATCCATCCATCCATCCATCCATTATATCTGTATAGAAGAAGTGCCGAACACAATGTGACCCCTCCCCCCCTAGTGACATCAGCCTCTGTACCAGAGGAGCTTACACTCTACTGTCCCCTCCCCCACGGTCACATCAGTCTCTGTACCAGAGGAGCTTACACTCTAATGTCCCCTCCCCCCCACATCAGTCTCTGTACCAGAGGAGCTTACACTCTAATGTCCCCTCCCCCCCACATCAGTCTCTGTACCAGAGGAGCTTACACTCTAATGTCCCCTCCCCCGCAGTCACATCTGTCTCTGTACCAGAGGAGCTTACACTCTAATGTCCCCTCCCCCACAGTCACATCAGTCTCTGTACCAGAGGAGCTTACACTCTAATGTTCCCTCCCCCACAGATCTGCCGCTTGTAGTCCCTGTACAGCAGAGCTCAGACTGGGAGAGGGAGAAGAACCACAAAGGAGCCAATCACGTGTACTACAGTGTCCATGTGCTAATAAAAACCATGCTGATAGGAGGAGAGAGCAGAGGGACAGAGGAGGAGCTCGTCATTCCACTGCTTCTCCATTCACTGTCCAATCACAGGCTGGGGGAGGGACCTGTGTGTATTACTAAACTACAGCAGAAAAAAAAAGAAAAGTCAGGTCTCCTCCCCCACCAGATAGGAGAGTGCTATATGACGGGGCTGTGCGAATCCCAGGACTGGATGGACAGAAATATTCCATATACAGATGTCTGCCCGGAGTTCACCATCCCCCACCCCTACAAACATCCCAACCATATACAGCCTTGTCCAAAGAGCTTACAGTCTACACCCATCAGGAATGAAAACAAACAAGATGTCAGAGCTTTATAAATGTATAATAAAGTGTGTGACTGGGGGAGGGGACATTAGAGTGTAAGCTCCTCTGTACAGAGACTGATGTGACTGGGGGAGGGGACATTAGAGTGTAAGCTCCTCTGGTACAGAGACTGATGTGACTGTGGGGGAGGGGACATTAGAGTGTAAGCTCCTGTGGTACAGAGACTGAGGTGGGGGAGGGGAGATTAGAGTGTAAGCTCCTGTGGCTCCCCTTGGTCAGGTCTGTGTATGGAGAGGAGGATGGGGTTGTAGATAAGAGAAGTGTTTGCTCCCTGCGGGGCTCAGCAGTGACGTCACACTGATTACACATCAGAAGGTCACAGAAGTCTCGGTGTTGCCAGGAGAAGATCTCCCATCATCCCGGCGTCACGAGTCAGCGCAGAGCAGACAATATCCTGTATATAGGAGGATATATACTGAGATCACATGTCACTAAGAACACCGCACTGATCTGTCCCTAATAACTACGGAGTGCAAGCTCCTGGGGTCAGATACACAGAGAATACAAAGAGATACTGAGAGTTCCACCCAGCATACAGGACTAAGATAATATATAGGGTGTATAAAGTATATACATGGATGAGGGGGGGGAGAGAGATATTTATATACATACAGTATCTGACAAAAGTAAGTACACCCCTCCCATGTGACAACACTGAAGAAATGAGACTTTGCTACAATGTAAAGTAGTGAGTGTACAGCTTGTATAACAGTGTAAATTTACTGTCCCCTCAAATTAACTCAACACATAGCCATTAATGTCTAAACCGCTGGCAACAAAAGTCAGTACACCCCTAAGTGACAATCTCCAAATTGGGCCCAAAGTGTCAATATTTTGTGTGGCCACCATTATTTTCCAGCACTGCCTTAACCCTCTTGGGCATGGAGTTCACCAGAGCTTCACAGGTTGTCACTGGAGTCCTCTTCCCCTCCTCCATGATGACATCACAGAGCTGGTAGATGTTAGAGACCTTCCCCTCCTCCACCTTCTGTTTGAGGATCCCCACAGATGCTCAATAGGGTTTAGGTCTGGAGACATGCTTGGCCAGTCCATCACCTTTACCCTCAGCTTCTTTAGTAAGGCAGTGGTGGTCTTGGAGGTGTTTGGGGTCGTTATGTTGGAATTCTGCCCTGCCCCCCAGTCTCTGAAGGGAGGGGATCATGCTCTGCTTCAGTATTAGTACAGTGACAGTGCATATTTTTAGCACTTATTACTGTAGTAATGTCACTGGTACTCCCAAAAGTGTCAAAAATGTCAGTCAGGGGTCCGATCTGTCCGCCGCAATGTCAGTCCCACTAAAAAAAAAAAAAAAAAAAAAAAAGAATCACCGATCGCCGCCATTACTAGTAAAAATAAATAAATAATAATACCATAAATCTTTCCTATACTTTGTAGACAGCGATAACTTTTGTGCAAACCAATCAATATTCACTTATTGGGATTTTTTTTACCAAAAATATGCAGCAGAATACAAATTGGCTGAAAATGATGAAAAAAATCTGATTTTACATTTTTTTTTTTTTGGGAATATTTTATAGCAGAAAGTAACAAATATTGTTTTTTTCTTTTTCTATTTTTCAGAATTGTCGCTCTATTTTTGTTTATAGCACAAAAGAAAAAGAAATCTCTGTGGAAAAAAAAGGACGTAAATTTTATTTGGGTACAGCGTCGCACGACCGCGCAATTGTCAGTTAATAAATAGGGAAATTATACATCAAACTTTATTATAAGGTTATTATCCAAATAATTATGAAAATAAGTGTTAGTTGCCGCCCTAGTTTTTAGGTAGAGGGAGGTATACAGGTAAGTACAGTATATAGGAAGGTGTAGAGGGAGGTATACAGGTAAGTGCAGTATATAGGAGGGTGTAGAGGGATGTATACAGGTAAGTGCAGTATATAGGAAGGTGTAGAGGGGGGTATACAGGTAAGTACAGTATATAGGAAGGTATACAGGTAAGTACAGTATATAGGAAGGTGTAGAGGGAGGTATACAGGTAAGTGCAGTATACAGGAAGGTGTAGAGGTAAGTGCAGTATATAGGAAGGTGTAGAGGGATGTATACAGGTAAGTACAGTATATAGGAAGGTGTAGAGGTAGGTATACAGGTAAGTACAGTATATAGGAAGGTGTAGAGGGAGGTATACAGGTAAGTACAGTATATAGGAATGTATACAGGTAAGTACAGTATATAGGAGGGTGTAGAGGGAGGTATACAGGTAAGTACAGTATATAGGAGGGTGTAGAGGTAGGTATACAGGTAAGTACAGTATATAGGAAGGTGTAGAGGTAGGTATACAGGTAAGTACAGTATATAGGAAGGTGTAGAGGTAGGTATACAGGTAAGTACAGTATATAGGAAGGTATATAGGGAGGTATACAGGTAGGTGCAGTATATAGGAAGGTATATAGGGAGGTATACAGGTAAGTACAGTATATAGGAAGGTGTAGAGGTAGGTATACAGGTAAGTACAGTATATAGGAATGTATACAGGTAAGTACAGTATATAGGAGGGTATATAGGGAGGTATACAGGTAGGTGCAGTATATAGGAAGGTATACAGGTAAGTACAGTATATAGGAAGGTATACAGGTAAGTACAGTATATAGGAAGGTGTAGAGGTAGGTATACAGGTAAGTACAGTATATAGGAAGGTATACAGGTAAGTACAGTATATAGGAAGGTGTAGAGGGGGGTATACAGGTAAGTGCGGTATATAGGAAGGTGTAGAGGTAGGTATACAGGTAAGTACAGTATATAGGAAGGTGTAGAGGTAGGTATACAGGTAAGTACAGTATATAGGAAGGTATACAGGTAAGTGCAGTATATAGGAAGGTGTAGAGGGGGGTATACAGGTAAGTGCGGTATATAGGAAGGTGTAGAGGTAGGTATACAGGTAAGTACAGTATATAGGAGGGTGTAGAGGTAGGTATACAGGTAAGTGCAGTATATAGGAAGGTGTAGAGGTAGGTATACAGGTAAGTACAGTATATAGGAGGGTGTAGAGGTAGGTATACAGGTAAGTACAGTATATAGGAATGTATACAGGTAAGTACAGTATATAGGAAGGTGTAGAGGGAGGTATACAGGTAAGTACAGTATATAGGAGGGTGTAGAGGTAGGTATACAGGTAAGTACAGTATATAGGAAGGTGTAGAGGGAGGTATACAGGTAAGTACAGTATATAGGAAGGTGTAGAGGGAGGTATACAGGTAGGTGCAGTATATAGGAAGGTATATAGTGAGGTATACAGGTAAGTACAGTATATAGGAAGGTGTAGAGGGAGGTATACAGGTAGGTGCAGTATATAGGAAGGTATACAGGTAAGTACAGTATATAGGAAGGTATACAGGTAAGTACAGTATATAGGAAGGTGTAGAGGTAGGTATACAGGTAAGTACAGTATATAGGAAGGTATACAGGTAAGTACAGTATATAGGAAGGTGTAGAGGTAGGTATACAGGTAAGTACAGTATATAGGAAGGTGTAGAGGTAGGTATACAGGTAAGTACAGTATATAGGAAGGTATACAGGTAAGTACAGTATATAGGAAGGTGTAGAGGGAGGTATACAGGTAGGTGCAGTATATAGGAAGGTACACAGGTAAGTACAGTATATAGGAAGGTATACAGGTAAGTACAGTATATAGGAAGGTGTAGAGGGAGGTATACAGGTAGGTGCAGTATATAGGAAGGTATACAGGTAAGTACAGTATATAGGAAGGTGTAGAGGGAGGTATACAGGTAAGTACAGTATATAGGAAGGTGTAGAGGTAGGTATACAGGTAAGTACAGTATATAGGAATGTATACAGGTAAGTACAGTATATAGGAAGGTGTAGAGGGAGGTATACAGGTAAGTACAGTATATAGGAAGGTATACAGGTAGGTGCAGTATATAGGAAGGTATAGGAGGTAAGTAGTGTATACAGGTAAGTACAGTATATAGGAGGGTGTAGAGGTAGGTATACAGGTAAGTACAGTATATAGGAATGTATACAGGTAAGTACAGTATATAGGAAGGTGTAGAGGGAGGTATACAGGTAAGTACAGTATATAGGAAGGTATACAGGTAAGTACAGTATATAGGAAGGTGTAGAGGTAGGTATACAGGTAAGTACAGTATATAGGAAGGTGTAGAGGTAGGTATACAGGTAAGTACAGTATATAGGAAGGTGTAGAGGGAGGTATACAGGTAAGTACAGTATATAGGAAGGTGTAGAGGTAGGTATACAGGTAAGTACAGTATATATGAAGGTATACAGGTAAGTACAGTATATAGGAAGGTGTAGAGGGAGGTATACAGGTAAGTACAGTATATAGGAGGGTGTAGAGGTAGGTATACAGGTAAGTACAGTATATAGGTAGATGTAGCGATAGGTATACAGGTAAGTACAGTATATAGGGAGGTATACAGGTAAGTACAGTATATAGGAAGGTATAGAGGTAGGTATACAGGTAAGTACAGTATATAGGTAGATGTAGCGATAGGTATACAGGTAAGTACAGTATATAGGAAGGTGTAGAGGTAGGTATACAGGTAAGTACAGTATATAGGAAGGTATACAGGTAAGTACAGTATATAGGAAGGTATACAGGTAAGTGCGGTATATAGGAAGGTGTAGAGGTAGGTATACAGGTAAGTACAGTATATAGGAAGGTGTAGAGGTAGGTATACAGGTAAGTACAGTATATAGGAGGGTGTAGAGGTAGGTATACAGGTAAGTGCAGTATATAGGAAGGTGTAGAGGGAGGTATACAGGTAAGTACAGTATATAGGAAGGTGTAGAGGTAGGTATACAGGTAAGTACAGTATATAGGAATGTGTAGAGGTAGGTATACAGGTAAGTACAGTATATAGGAGGGTGTAGAGGTAGGTATACAGGTAAGTACAGTATATAGGAGGGTGTAGAGGTAGGTATACAGGTAAGTACAGTATATAGGAATGTATACAGGTAAGTACAGTATATAGGAAGGTATACAGGTAAGTACAGTATATAGGAAGGTGTAGAGGGAGGTATACAGGCAAGTACAGTATATAGGAGGGTGTAGAGGTAGGTATACAGGTAAGTACAGTATATAGGAAGGTGTAGAGGTAGGTATACAGGTAAGTACAGTATATAGGAATGTATACAGGTAAGTACAGTATAAAGGAAGGTGTAGAGGGAGGTACACAGGTAAGTACAGTATATAGGAAGGTATATAGGTAGGTGCAGTATATAGGAAGGTATACAGGTAAGTACAGTATATAGGAAGGTGTAGAGGGAGGTATACAGGTAAGTACAGTATATAGGAAGGTATATAGGTAGGTGCAGTATATAGGAAGGTATACAGGTAAGTACAGTATATAGGAAGGTATACAGGTAAGTAAAGTATATAGGAAGGTGTAGAGGTAGGCATACAGGTAAGTACAGTATATAGGAATGTATACAGGTAAGTACAGTATATAGGGAGGTGTAGAGGTAGGTATACAGGTAAGTACAGTATATAGGAGGGTGTAGAGGTAGGTATACAGGTAAGTACAGTATATAGGAAGGTATACAGGTAAGTACAGTATATAGGAGGGTGTAGAGGTAGGTATACAGGTAAGTACAGTATATAGGAGGGTGTAGAGGTAGGTATACAGGTAAGTACAGTATATAGGAGGGTGTAGAGGTAGGTATACAGGTAAGTACAGTATATAGGAAGGTGTAGAGGGAGGTATACAGGTAAGTACAGTATATAGGAAGGTATACAGGTAAGTACAGTATATAGGGAGGTGTAGAGGTAGGTATACAGGTAAGTGCAGTATATAGGAGGGTGTAGAGGGAGGTATACAGGTAAGTACAGTATATAGGAGGGTGTAGAGGTAGGTATACAGGTAAGTACAGTATATAGGAAGGTGTAGAGGTAGGTATACAGGTAAGTACAGTATATAGGAGGGTGTAGATGTAGGTATACAGGTAAGTGCAGTATATAGGAAGGTGTAGAGGGAGGTATACAGGTAAGTACAGTATATAGGAAGGTGTAGAGGTAGGTATACAGGTAAGTACAGTATATAGGAAGGTGTAGAGGGAGGTATACAGGTAAGTACAGTATATAGGAGGGTGTAGAAGTAGGTATACAGGTAAGTACAGTATATAGGAAGGTGTAGAGGTAGGTATACAGGTAAGTACAGTATATAGGAAGGTGTAGAGGTAGGTATACAGGTAAGTACAGTATATAGGAATGTATACAGGTAAGTACAGTATATAGGAAGGTGTAGAGGGAGGTATACAGGTAAGTACAGTATATAGGAAGGTGTAGAGGTAGGTATACAGGTAAGTACAGTATATAGGAATGTATACAGGTAAGTACAGTATATAGGAAGGTGTAGAGGGAGGTATACAGGTAAGTACAGTATATAGGAAGGTGTAGAGGTAGGTATACAGGTAAGTACAGTATATAGGAGGGTGTAGAGGTAGGTATACAGGTAAGTACAGTATATAGGAAGGTGTAGAGGTAGGTATACAGGTAAGTACAGTATATAGGAATGTATACAGGTAAGTACAGTATAAAGGAAGGTGTAGAGGGAGGTACACAGGTAAGTACAGTATATAGGAAGGTATACAGGTAAGTAAAGTATATAGGAAGGTGTAGAGGTAGGCATACAGGTAAGTACAGTATATAGGAGGGTGTAGAGGTAGGTATACAGGTAAGTACAGTATATAGGAAGGTGTAGAGGTAGGTATACAGGTAAGTACAGTATATAGGAAGGTGTAGAGGTAGGTATACAGGTAAGTACAGTATATAGGAAGGTGTAGAGGTAGGTATACAGGTAAGTACAGTATATAGGAGGGTGTAGAGGTAGGTATACAGGTAAGTACAGTATATAGGAAGGTGTAGAGGGAGGTATACAGGTAAGTACAGTATATAGGAGGGTGTAGAGGAAGGTATACAGGTAAGTACAGTATATAGGGAGGTGTAGAGGTAGGTATACAGGTAAGTACAGTATATAGGAGGGTGTAGAGGTAGGTATACAGGTAAGTACAGTATATAGGAAGGTATACAGGTAAGTACAGTATATAGGAAGGTGTAGAGGGAGGTATACAGGTAAGTACAGTATATAGGAAGGTGTAGAGGGAGGTATACAGGTAAGTACAGTATATAGGAGGGTGTAGAGGTAGGTATACAGGTAAGTACAGTATATAGGAAGGTGTAGAGGGAGGTATACAGGTAAGTACAGTATATAGGAAGGTGTAGAGGGAGGTATACAGGTAAGTACAGTATATAGGAAGGTGTAGAGGGAGGTATACAGGTAAGTACAGTATATAGGAGGGTGTAGAGGGAGGTATACAGGTAAGTACAGTATATAGGAGGGTGTAGAGGGAGGTATACAGGTAAGTACAGTATATAGGAAGGTATACAGGTAAGTACAGTATATAGGAAGGTGTAGAGGGATGTATACAGGTAAGTACAGTATATAGGAGGGTGTAGAGGGAGGTATACAGGTAAGTACAGTATATAGGAGGGTGTAGAGGGAGGTATACAGGTAAGTACAGTATATAGGAAGGTATACAGGTAAGTACAGTATATAGGAAGGTGTAGAGGGATGTATACAGGTAAGTACAGTATATAGGAAGGTGTAGAGGGATGTATACAGGTAAGTACAGTATATAGGAAGGTGTAGAGGGAGGTATACAGGTAAGTACAGTATATAGGAGGGTGTAGAGGGAGGTATACAGGTAAGTACAGTATATAGGAAAGTGTAGAGGTAAGTACAGTATATAGGAAGGTGTAGAGGGAGGTATACAGGTAAGTACAGTATATAGGAAGGTATACAGGTAAGTACAGTATATAGGAAGGTGTAGAGGTAGGTATACAGGTAAGTACAGTATATAGGAAGGTATACAGGTAAGTGCAGTATATAGGAAGGTGTAGAGGGATGTATACAGGTAAGTACAGTATATAGGAAGGTGTAGAGGGAGGTATACAGGTAAGTACAGTATATAGGAGGGTGTAGAGGTAGGTATACAGGTAAGTACAGTATATAGGAAGGTGTAGAGGGAGGTATACAGGTAAGTACAGTATATAGGAAGGTATACAGGTAAGTGCAGTATATAGGAAGGTGTAGAGGGATGTATACAGGTAAGTACAGTATATAGGAAGGTGTAGAGGGAGGTATACAGGTAAGTACAGTATATAGGAAGGTGTAGAGGGAGGTATACAGGTAAGTACAGTATATAGGAAGGTGTAGAGGGAGGTATACAGGTAAGTACAGTATATAGGAGGGTGTAGAGGGAGGTATACAGGTAAGTACAGTATATAGGAAGGTATACAGGTAAGTACAGTATATAGGAAGGTGTAGAGGGATGTATACAGGTAAGTACAGTATATAGGAGGGTGTAGAGGGAGGTATACAGGTAAGTACAGTATATAGGAGGGTGTAGAGGGAGGTATACAGGTAAGTACAGTATATAGGAAGGTATACAGGTAAGTACAGTATATAGGAAGGTGTAGAGGGATGTATACAGGTAAGTACAGTATATAGGAAGGTGTAGAGGGAGGTATACAGGTAAGTACAGTATATAGGAAGGTGTAGAGGGAGGTATACAGGTAAGTACAGTATATAGGAGGGTGTAGAGGGAGGTATACAGGTAAGTACAGTATATAGGAAAGTGTAGAGGTAAGTACAGTATATAGGAAGGTGTAGAGGGAGGTATACAGGTAAGTACAGTATATAGGAAGGTATACAGGTAAGTGCAGTATATAGGAAGGTGTAGAGGTAGGTATACAGGTAAGTACAGTATATAGGAAGGTATACAGGTAAGTGCAGTATATAGGAAGGTGTAGAGGGAGGTATACAGGTAAGTACAGTATATAGGAAAGTGTAGAGGTAAGTACAGTATATAGGAAGGTGTAGAGGGAGGTATACAGGTAAGTACAGTATATAGGAAAGTGTAGAGGTAAGTACAGTATATAGGAGGGTGTAGAGGTAGGTATACAGGTAAATACAGTATATAGGAAGGTGTAGAGGGAGGTATACAGGTAAGTACAGTATATAGGAAGGTGTAGAGGGAGGTATACAGGTAAGTACAGTATATAGGAAGGTATACAGGTAAGTACAGTATATAGGAAGGTGTAGAGGGATGTATACAGGTAAGTACAGTATATAGGAGGGTGTAGAGGGAGGTATACAGGTAAGTACAGTATATAGGAAGGTATACAGGTAAGTACAGTATATAGGAAGGTGTAGAGGGATGTATACAGGTAAGTACAGTATATAGGAAGGTGTAGAGGGAGGTATACAGGTAAGTACAGTATATAGGAAAGTGTAGAGGGAGGTATACAGGTAAGTACAGTATATAGGAGGGTGTAGAGGGAGGTATACAGGTAAGTACAGTATATAGGAATGTATACAGGTAAGTACAGTATATAGGAAAGTGTAGAGGTAAGTACAGTATATAGGAAGGTGTAGAGGGAGGTATACAGGTAAGTACAGTATATAGGAAGGTATACAGGTAAGTACAGTATATAGGGAGGTGTAGAGGTAAGTACAGTATATAGGAAGGTGTAGAGGGAGGTATACAGGTAAGTACAGTATATAGGAAGGTATACAGGTAAGTACAGTATATAGGGAGGTATACAGGTAAATACAGTATATAGGAAGGTGTAGAGGGAGGTATACAGGTAAATACAGTATATAGGAAGGTGTAGAGGTAGGTACACAGGTAAGTACAGTATATAGGAAGGTGTAGAGGGAGGTATACAGGTAAGTACAGTATATAGGAAGGTGTAGAGGGAGGTATACAGGTAAGTACAGTATATAGGAAGGTGTAGAGGGAGGTATACAGGTAAGTGCAGTATATAGGAAAGTGTAGGAGGTAAGTAGTGTATACAGGTAGGTATGACATCCACCAATCAGAGCTCTCTCTCTGTGGATCACACACAGTATAGGAGGAGATGGAATACAGGGATAGGATGGAGGGGGGGGGGGTCACTCACCCTCCGGAGATCAGACATGGAAGGTCCGGTCGGTACCGTGCGATGCTCTCCGGTCTCTGCGCTGGGGATGGATTGGTACTCCGGTGTTGATGGAGGGGGGAGGAGCCTGGCGGTGACGTAGGGGGAAGGCCCCTCCTCCGGTCTATCCACCTGTGGACACCTCACTGCTCTCTAAGTGGTCCCCGTAGACATTGGCCCCGCCTTTTCCCCCCGGCTACAGTGTGACATCACTTCCTAATCTCCTCCCACCAGACAAACTCTGCCCTCCACCGGAGGAAAACGCCATTCAGGGGGCGGGGAGATGGGCGGACACTGGGAGGAGAGCTGAACTCCAGCAACAGGGAGAGGGAGGAGCCCAGATGCCGAACATGTGGTGTGAGGAGGAGTGAGATGTCTAGAAGAGGGTGGAGCTGAGTGTAGCGGGGTGTGGCTGGGTATACAAAGGGTGGAGCTGGCTAAAGAGGAGGGTGGAGCTGAGTGTAGGTGGGTGGAGCTGAGTTCAGAGGGGGGGGAGCTAGGTGTGGAGTGGGTTGGAGGTGGGAGGAGCTTGGTGTGCAGCAGGGAGGAGCTGTGCGTTCATAGTTACATAGTGAGGTTGAAGAAAGGACCCCCAGTATCCTGTGTCCCCCCCTCCTGCCCCCCCCTCCTGCCCCCCCTGTCCCCTCAGTCCCTCCTGTCCCCTCTGTCCCCCCAGTCCCTCCAGTCCCCTCAGTCCGCCCTTTCCCCCCAGTCCCCTCAGTCCGCCCTTTCCCCCCAGTCCCTCCAGTCCCCTCAGTCCGCCCTTTCCCCCCAGTCCCTCCAGTCCCCTCAGTCCGCCCTTTCCCCCCAGTCCCTCCAGTCCCCTCAGTCCGCCCTTTCCCCCCAGTCCCCTCAGTCCGCCCTTTCCCCCCAGTCCCTCCAGTCCCCTCAGTCCGCCCTTTCCCCCCAGTCCCTCCAGTCCCCTCAGTCCGCCCTTTCCCCCCAGTCCCCTCTGTCCCCCCAGTCCCTCCAGTCCCCTCAGTCCCTCCTGTCCCATCAGTCCCTCCAGTCCCTTCAGTCCCCTCTGTCCCCCTCTGTCCCCCCAGTCCCTCCAGTCCCTTCAGTCCACCCTGTCCCTCCAGTCCCCCCAGACCCTTCAGTCCCCTCAGTCCCTCCAGTCCCTCCAGTCCCTTCAGTCCACCCTTTCCCCCCAGTCCCCTCAGTCCCCCCAGACCCTTCAGTCCCCTCTGTCCCTCCAGTCCCCTCAGTCCCTCCCGTCCCTCCAGTCCCCTCAGTCCCTCCAGTCTCTCCAGTCCCTTCAGTCCACCCTTTCCCCCCAGTCCCTCCAGTCCCTTCAGTCCACCCTGTCCCTCCAGTCCCCTCAGTCCGCCCTTTCCCCCCAGTCCCCTCAGTCCCCCCAGACCCTTCAGTCCCCTCAGTCCCTCCTGTCCCTCCAGTCCCCTCAGTCCCTCCAGTCCCTCCAGTCCCTTCAGTCCACCCTTTCCCCCCAGTCCCCTCAGTCCCACCAGTCCCTTCAGTCCCCCCAGACCCTTCAGTCCCCTCAGTCCCTCCTGTCCCTCCAGTCCCCTCAGTCCCTCCAGTCCCTCCAGTCCCTTCAGTCCACCCTTTCCCCCCAGTCCCCTCAGTCCCTCCAGTCCCTTCAGTCCACCCTGTCCCTCCAGTCCCCTCAGTCCGCCCTTTCCCCCCAGTCCCCTCTGTCCCCCCAGTCCCTCCAGTCCCTTCAGTCCACCCTTTCCCCCCAGTCCCCTCAGTCCCTCCAGTCCCTTCAGTCCCCCCAGTCCCTTCAGTCCCTCCAGTCCCTTCAGTCCACCCTGTCCCTCCAGTCCCCTCAGTCCGCCCTTTCCCTCCAGTCCCCTCTGTCCCCCCAGTCCCCTCTGTCCCCCCAGTCCCCTCTGTCCCCCCAGTCCCTTCAGTCCACCCTTTCCCTCCAGTCCTCTCTGTCCCCCCCAGTCCCTTCAGTCCACCCTGTCCCTCCAGTCCCTTCAGTCCGTCCTTTCCCTCCAGTCCCCCCAGTCCCCTCTGTCCCCCCCTAGTCCCCTCTGTCCCCCCAGTCCCTTCAGTCCGCCCTTTCCCTCCAGTCCCCCCTGTCCCCTCTGTCCCCCCCAGTCCCTCCTGTCCCTTCAGTCCGCCCTTTCCCTCCAGTCCCCCCAGTCCCCTCTGTCCCTTTAGTCCCCCCAGTCACCTCTGTCCCTCCAGTCCCCCCTGTCCCTTCAGTCCCCCCAGTCACCTCTGTCCCCCCAGTCACCTCTGTCCCTCCTGTGATGGGTGATTGCAGTTATTAGTACATTGTATACTCCTCTATGTTCTGCTCTTCACCACTTATAGAGAGAATAAATTCAGTTCCTCTAATCTCTCCTCATAGCTGAGCTCCTCCATGCCTCTTATCAGTTTGGTTGCCCTTCTCTGCACTTTCTCCAGTTCCCCGATATCCTTTCTGAGAATTGGAGCCCAAAACTGAACTGCATATTCCAGATGAGATCTTACTAATGATTTGTACAGATGATATCTATGGAGTCCATGCCTCTGTTATACAAGAAAGGAAACCGCAGCTTGGCATTGCATGCTATTACTAAGCTTAGGATCTACCAGAACACCCAGATCCTTCTCCGCTATGGACTCCCCCAGATCCTTCTCCACTATGGATTCCCCCAAATCCTTCTCCACTATGGATTCCCCCAGATCCTTCTCCACTATGGATTCCCCCAGATCCTTCTCCACTATGGATTCCCCCAGATCCTTCTCCACTATGGATTCCCCCAAATCCTTCTCCACTATGGATTCCCCCAGATCCTTCTCCTGTATGGATTCCCCCAGATCCTTCTCCACTATGGATTCCCCCAGATCCTTCTCCGCTATGGATTCCCCCAGATCCTTCTCCGCTATGGATTCCCCCCAGATCCTTCTCCGCTATGGATTCCCCCAGATCCTTCTCCGATATGGATTCCCCCCAGATCCTTCTCCGCTATGGATTCCCCCAGATCCTTCTCCGCTATGGATTCCCCCAGATCCTTCTCCGCTATGGATTCCCCCCAGATCCTTCTCCACTATGGATTCCCCCAGATCCTTCTCGGCTATGGATTCCCCCAGATCCTTCTCCACAATGGATTCCCCCAGATCCTTCTCCGCTATGGTTCCCCCAGATCCTTCTCCACTATGGTTCCCCCAGATCCTTCTCCACTATGGATTCCCCCAGATCCTTCTCCGCTATGGATTCCCCCAGATCCTTCTCGGCTATGGATTCCCCCAGATCCTTCTCCGCTATGGATTCCCCCAGATCCTTCTCCACTATGGATTCCCCCAGATCCTTCTCGGCTATGGATTCCCCCAGATCCTTCTCCGCTATGGATTCCCCCAGATCCTTCTCCACTATGGATTCCCCCAGATCCTTCTCCGCTATGGATTCCCCCATATCCTTCTCCGCTATGGGTTCCCCCAGATCCTTCTCCACTATGGATTCCCCCAGATCCTTCTCCGCTATGGATTCCCCCATATCCTTCTCCGCTATGGTTCCCCCAGATCCTTCTCCACTATGGTTCCCCCAGATCCTTCTCCACTATGGATTCCCCCAGATCCTTCTCCGCTATGGATTCCCCCAGATCCTTCTCGGCTATGGATTCCCCCAGATCCTTCTCCGCTATGGATTCCCCCAGATCCTTCTCCACTATGGATTCCCCCAGATCCTTCTCCGCTATGGATTCCCCCAGATCCTTCTCCACAATGGATTCCCCCAGATCCTTCTCCGCTATGGTTCCCCCAGATCCTTCTCCACTATGGTTCCCCCAGATTCTTCTCCACTATGGATTCCCCCAGATCCTTCTCGGCTATGGATTCCCCCAGATCCTTCTCGGCTATGGATTCCCCCAGATCCTTCTCCGCTATGGATTCCCCCAGATCCTTCTCCACTATGGATTCTCCCAGATCCTTCTCCACTATGGATTCCCCCAGATCCTTCTCCGCTATGGATTCCCCCATATCCTTCTCCGCTATGGGTTCCCCCAGATCCTTCTCCGCTATGGATTCCCCCAGATCCTTCTCCGCTATGGATTCCCCCAGATCCTTCTCCGCTATGGATTCCCCCAGATCCTTCTCCACAATGGATTCCCCCAGATCCTTCTCCGCTATGGATTCCCCCAGATCCTTCTCCGCTATGGATTCCCCCAGATCCTTCTCCACAATGGATTCCCCCAGATCCTTCTCCGCTATGGTTTCCCCCAGATCCTTCTCCACTATGGATTCCCCCAGATCCTTCTCCACTATGGATTCCCCCAGATCCTTCTCCGCTATGGATTCCCCCAGATCCTTCTCGGCTATGGATTCCCCCAGATCCTTCTCCGCTATGGATTCCCCCAGATCCTTCTCCACTATGGATTCCCCCAGATCCTTCTCCACTATGGATTCCCCCAGATCCTTCTCCGCTATGGATTCCCCCATATCCTTCTCCGCTATGGGTTCCCCCAGATCCTTCTCCGCTATGGATTCCCCCAGATCCTTCTCCGCTATGATTCCCCCAGATCCTTCTCCACAATGGATTCCCCCAGATCCTTCTCCGCTTTGGATTCCCCCAGATCCTTCTCCGCTATGGATTCCCCCAGATCCTTCTCCACAATGGATTCCCCCAGATCCTTCTCCGCTATGGTTTCCCCCAGATCCATCTCCACTATGGATTCCCCCAGATCCTTCTCCACTATGGATTCCCCCAGATCCCTCTCCGCTATGGATTCCCCCAGATCCTTCTCCACTATGGATTCCCCCAGATCCTTCTCCACTATGGATTCCCCCAGATCCTTCTCCGCTATGGATTCCCCCAGATCCTTCTCCGCTATGGATTTCCCCCAGATCTTTCTCCGCTATGGATTCCCCCCAGATCCTTCTCCGCTATGGATTCCCCCAGATCCTTCTCCGCTATGGTTTCCCCCAGATCCTTCTCTGCTATGGATTCCCCCAGATCCTTCTCCGCTATGGGTTCCCCCAGATCCTTCTCCGCTATGGATTCCCCCAGATCCTTCTCCGCTATGGATTCCCCCAGATCCTTCTCCACAATGGATTCCCCCAGATCCTTCTCCACAAACGATTCCCCCAGATCCTTCTCCGCTATGGATTCCCCCAGATCCTTCTCCGCTATGGATTCCCCCAGATCCTTCTCCACTATGGATTCCCCCAGATCCTTCTCCGCTATGGATTCCCCCAGATCCTTCTCGGCTATGGATTCCCCCAGATCCTTCTCCGCTATGGATTCCCCCAGATCCTTCTCCGCTATGGATTCCCCCAGGTCCTTCTCCACTATGGATTCCCCCAGATCCTTCTCTGCTATGGATTCCCCCATATCCTTCTCCGCTATGGGTTCCCCCAGATCCTTCTCCGCTATGGATTCCCCCAGATCCTTCTCCACAAACGATTCCCCCAGATCCTTCTCCACAAACGATTCCCCCAGATCCTTCTCCGCTATGGATTCCCCCATATCCTTCTCCGCTATGGGTTCCCCCAGATCCTTCTCCACTATGGATTCCCCCAGATCCTTCTCCGCTATGGATTCCCCCAGATCCTTCTCCGCTATGGATTCCCCCAGATCCTTCTCTGCTATGGATTCCCCCATATCCTTCTCCGCTATGGGTTCCCCCAGATCCTTCTCCGCTATGGATTCCCCCAGATCCTTCTTCGCTATGGATTCCCCCAGATCCTTCTCCACAAACGATTCCCCCAGATCCTTCTCCGCTATGGATTCCCCCAGATCCTTCTCCACAATGGATTCCCCCAGATCCTTCTCCGCTATGGTTTCCCCCAGATCCTTCTCCACTATGGATTCCCCCAGATCCTTCTCCACTATGGATTCCCCCAGATCCTTCTCCGCTATGGATTCCCCCAGATCCTTCTCCACTATGGATTCCCCCAGATCCTTCTCCGCTATGGATTCCCCCAGATCCTTCTCCCCTATGGATTCCCCCAGATTCTTTTCCGCTATGGATTCCCCCAGATTCTTTTCCGCTATGGATTCCCCCAGATCCTTCTCTGCTATGGATTCCCCCAGATCCTTCTCCGCTATGGATTCCCCCAGATCCTTCTCCGCTATGGATTCCCCCAGATCCTTCTCCACAATGGATTCCCCCAGATCCTTCTCCGCTATGGTTTCCCCCAGATCCTTCTCCACTATGGATTCCCCCAGATCCTTCTCCACTATGGATTCCCCCAGATCCTTCTCCGCTATGGATTCCCCCAGATCCTTCTCCGCTATGGATTCCCCCAGATCCTTCTCCGCTATGGTTTCCCCCAGATCCTTCTCCGCTATGGATTCCCCCAGTTCTACTCCCCCTAGTATGTATGATGCATGCATATTCTTACCCCCAGGTGCAGAACTTTACATTTATCAACATTAATCCTCATTGGCCAAATAGTTGCCCAATGAAACAGTGCATTGAGGTCAGATTGTAAGTTGGAGACCTCCTGTAAGGAAATTATTCCACTGCAAAGCTTGGTGTCATCTGCAAAGACTGAAATGGTTCTTTTAATCCCAGACCCTTGTGTAGAGGGGGAGGAGCTGGGTCTATAGGGGGTGGAGCTGGGTGTACAGGAAGGAGGAGCTGTGTTTAGATGGGGTGAAGCTGGGTTTACAGGGGGAGGAGCTGTGTTTAGAGGGGGTGGAGCTGGTGGGGATGGAGGGTGGA
This sequence comes from Pelophylax lessonae, assembly GCF_965119305.1. NCBI lineage: Eukaryota > Metazoa > Chordata > Amphibia > Anura > Ranidae > Pelophylax > Pelophylax lessonae. The sequence goes on from NW_028119688.1 coordinate 28,300, forward strand.
GCTGGATATCGTGGGGGTGGAGCTTGTAGTAGAGGGTGGAGGTGGGTGTAGAGGGGATGGAGCTGGGTGTACAGGAGGGAGGAGCTGTGTTTAGAGGGGGTGGAGCTGGTGGGGATGGAGGGTGGAGCTGGATATCGTGGGGGGTGGAGCTGGTAGTAGAGGGTGGAGGTGGGTGTAGAGGGTGGAGGTGGGTGTACAGGAGGGAGGAGCTGTGTTTAGAGGGCGTGAAGCTGGGTTTACAGGGGGAGGAACTGGGTTTATAGGGGGTGGAGCTAGTGGTGAAGGAGGCTGACGCTGGGTATCGAGGGGGGTGGAACTGGTGGTAGAGGGTGGAGATGAGTGTAGAGCTGGGTGTAGAGGAGGGAGGAGCTGGGTGTAGTGGGGGTGGAGCTGGGTGTAAAGGAGGGAGGAGCTTGGTGTAAAGGGAGGGTGAAGCTGGGTGTAGAGGGCAAGGAGCTGGGTGTAGGGGGGGGGGGGTGAGCTGTGTGTCAAGGGGGTGGAGCTTTGTGTAGAGGGTGGTGCATCTAGGTGCAGAGGGGGTGGAGCTGGGTGTAGAGGAGGAAGCAGCTGGGTGTAGAATGGGGTGGAGCTGGGTGTAGAGGGGGAGGAGCTGGGTGTAGAGGAAGGAGGAGCTGGGTGTAGAGGGGGAGGAGCTGGGTGTAGAGGGAGTGGGGTTGGGTGTAGAGGGAAGGAGTGGAGTGTAGAGGGGAGGAGCTGGGTGTAGAGGGGGAGGAGCTGGGTGTAGAGGGGTGGGGTTGGGTGTAGAGGGGAGGAGATGGGTGTAGATTGGGAGGAGCTTGGTGTAGAGGGGGTGGATCTGGGTGTAGAGTGGGAGGAGCTTGGTGTAGAGGGGGTGGGGCTGGGTGTAGAGTGGGAGGAGCTTGGTGTAGAGGGGGTGGAGCTGGGTGTAGAGGGGGTGGAGCAGCAGTATATCATTGATGAAATGAAGACTGCTGCCCTGTGCACTCCCTCATTCCCATCCCCCCGGAAGTATACTGCACATTCCCATCTCCCTCCCCCCTCCCCCCTCTAAGCCAGTCAGTGCTCCGCTCTCCGATAAACAGAATCATCAATCCTTTCCCTTTCCTTTGCAGTTCCACACATCAGTCCCCCGTCACACCCGAGAAACTTGTCATGTGACTTTACAGCTTCAAACGACAAATCGCACCCTATTGTCTGCAGTGGAAGCGGTCAGATCGGTGCGATTCTGACTCCACTGGAGTCGCACTGATTTAGAAATGAGTTCCTGCACTACTTTTTGTAAGTTCAGGTGCGACTTGCATAGATATCTGTGCATTAAGTCACACAAATGTCTTCCAAATTGCACAATTTCAATGTCGCGATCGGTGTGATCGGAGTGTTACTCATTCACATGATCTCTTTGGCGCCCTCTGCTGACCTTTTCTAAAATGGCAACTCAATTCCATCGCCATCTAATCTTACTATATAAAGTACAAGTGTCTCTGCGTCCAGTCTCTGTGTCCGTGGGATTGCGCTACTGCCCATGTGCCCCACAGACAGCTGTTGGGACTTGGAGCGCAGAGACTTCGGGCGGCCGGCCGAAAATGTTGAAGCGGCGGGTGTGCGTGGCCACGTGGCGGGTGCGCGATTGCACGTGAGAGCCGCTCGGTCAGCTCTGCGCGTGTCCCCGATGTCGCTAGGGCAACAGGGACGATATGCGCAGAGCTGGCTACGTCATGCGGCTCTCGCATTGTTAGAAAAAAAAAAGAGATAAGCGAGAGCCGCTCAGCCAATTCTGCGCATAATGTTTGCCCACATATCTTCTAGCCCCCGTTCATTTAACGAGCTTAATGTCTAGTCCTATAATAATAGCACATTAATGTTTAACCTCTTCAATACCGACCACCTCCCTCATGACCAGGCCATTTTTTGCAATACGGCCCTGCGTTACTTTAACAGAAAATATGGGGGTATTGCTGCGCTAAAAACATCAATGACAGATGTGATTACAATGATACAAAATACATGTAAAATACTATAAAAAGTCACAAGGACTACAATCACATAGATTACATACAGCTGCCAACACCTGATCTTAAATTAGAATATAAGGTCATGGGATATCATGTAACAATTATGGTGTAGCGCTCGTATTGATTAAAATTGAACTACACAGTCCAAATGAATACTCTTAAAATCAAAATATTGGAAATCAAGTCCATCCAAGAAAGATGTGCTCCCCGTAGTATATGTCACACTTTCACCATCCTGAAGTCCAGTGCATATAGACCACCACCAATAGAGAGAAATGGCCCCTTACCGCAATACAATGATCCCCGCCACAGAGATCATTTACAGCCTGTGTTAGAAAACAGATGAACCATGCAGATGATAGCTCCGCTCACAGCGATATCCACATCAGCTCCGCTCGGGATGAGTGCATGTATAAAGAAAGGGGACAACTCCCATGGTGAAGCACAGTAACTTATTTATTGATGCAAGGACTAAAAAAGTGGCAACTCACATTTAGGAGGAGGTAGTAAGACGTTTATCTCTGGGGAGTAATCCCGGGACCTGGTTCCCAACCAAGAAAATGGCCGCCGCGTCCCCTCGTGTATCCCAGCGTTCAATTGTCTGTTACTTTAACAGACAATTGCGCGGTCGTGCGACGCTCTACCCAAATAAAATTGATGTCCTTTTTTCCCCACAAATAGAGATTTATTTCGGTGGTATTTGATCACCTGTGCGATTTTTATTTTTTCCGCTATAAACATAGAACGACCGGCAATTTTGAAAAAAAAAAAAACAATATTTTTTTTTTTCTGCTACAAAACATCCAAAAAAAAAAAAAATCTAATCATAAATTTCGGCCAATCTGTATTCTGCTACATATTTTTGATAAAAAAAAAAAAAAAAATCCCAATAAGCGTATATTAATTGATTTACGCAAAAAATGATAACGTCAATAAACTATGAAAAATTTTTAATCATTTTTTCTCTAGTAATGACTGCGATCAGCGACTTATAATGGGATCTAACAGTGATCAATGCTAAAAATATGCACTGTCACTGTACTAAAGAAACTGACATGGAAAGGGTTAATATCAAAGGGTTAACTGTGTGCCTACCTAATGTTTAGTGTAGTGGGGGAGGGGCTTGCCTAGTGTTTAGTATAGTGGGGGAGGGGCTTGCCTAGTGTTTAGTGTAGTGGGGGAGGTGCTTGTCTAGTGTTTAGTGTAGTGAGGGAGGGGCTTGCCTAGTGTTTAGTGTAGTGGGGGAGGGGCTTGCCTAGTGTTTAGTGTAGTGGGGGAGGTGCTTGTGCTCGGGGGAGGTGTGGATCTGTGTCTCTGCTTTGGAAGAACACAGGATCCATGCCTTCTGTAGTGACAGACTGGCATCCTGTCAGTGTACTGAACGATCGGCGGCTCCCCGGGGACATCGGGGTTCACAGGACCCACTGATCAGCTCCCGCTGTGTACAATCACCGCGGGGGCGCCCAAAACCCAGAAGTGCAGAATCCGGTATATATATATATATACATGATACTGCAGAAAGTGGCCGTCCTGTAGCAGTAAATCTGCTATGGGGCGGTTGACAAGAGGTTAAACATGAATTGCACTTCCACATAAGAATAAGGAGGGGGCGTCTGCTGAGCTCCTGAAAGAAAAAAATAATTAATAAAAAATATTTTCTAATTTTTTCTTAAATTAATTGTAAAGTCTCATTATTTTTTTGTTTTAATAACAATCATGTTCCACTTTCCTCCTTTGTAATGGATTTGCACAGAGCAGCCCCAGATCCTCCTCTTCTCGGGTCCCTCTGCTCCTGGCCCCTCCCTCCTATCGAGTGCCCCCACAGCAAGCAGCTTACTATGGGGGCACCCAAATCGAACTGCAGCTCTGTGTGCCCATTCAGACATGGAGCTACATTCGGCCCGCCCCCTCTCTCTCCTGATTGGCTAATTGAGTTTGATTGACAGCAGTGGGAGCCAATGGTGTTGCTGCGGTGCATCGGCCAATCAGGAGTCCCAAACACCCTAGGGACTCGTGGACATTGCTGGACAGAGAGAGGGCTCATGTAAGTATTAGGGGTGCTGGGGGGGTTCTGCACACAGAAGGCTTTTTATTTTAGGGCCAGTTCACACCATAGAAACGCATTCCAGATACCCTTCTGCATGCGTGTTTTTTTACACGTTTGTGAAGCCTTCCAGTGCACCCCCCTCTTTTTACTTAACCTTAAATAAGGACATGTATGTTCCAATGCATTTCGTTCCCCCCCCCCTTTTTTCTTATCCTTAAATAAGAACATGTGTGTTCCAGTGCGTTCTCTCCCCCCCCCCCTCTTTTTTCCAAAACTTAAATAAGGATATATGTGTTCCGGTGCGTTCTCCCCCCCCCCTCTTTTTTCCTAACCTTAAATAAGGACATATGTGTTCCAGTGCATCCCCCCCCCCTCTTTTTTCTTAACCATAAATAAGGACATATGTGTTCCAATGCGTTTCGTCCCCCCCCCCCCCTTTTTTCTTTTCCTTAAATAAGAACATGTGTGTTCCAGTGCGTTCTCTCCCCCCCCCCCCCTCTTTTTTCCTAACCTTAAATAAGGACATGTGTGTTCCAGTGCGTTTTGTCCGTTCATCTGCCCCGTCCCCCCATCTTTTTTCTTAGCCTTAAATAAGGACACGTGTGTTCCGGTGCATTTTTGATGCGTTTTACAGCATTCCAGTACAATCCAGTGCAGGAAAAATGCAGCATGTTCTACTTTTTTTCTGGAACTGACCGCACTGGTGTGAACTCTGCCATTGAAAACCAATATAACCGGCTATCCATGTGTTTTTGATGCAGAAAAAAAACGCACAGGACTGCATGTGGTGTGAACCGGCCCTCCATGCATAGAATGCACCTTCTGCCTTTACAACCCCTTTAACCCCTTCGCGCCTGAGGATAAAACAAATCAGAATGCCTAAACCCAATTCTGCAATTTCCACTACATGTGTTAGTAAATCTGTCCATAACATCACAACTTCTGTGCATCCAGGTGGAATATACCGCGTTTGTTTCAGCGCAAATTGGGCTTTCACTTGGTGGTCAATGGTGACAAATATCTCCTGATTTTTATTTTTTTTATCAAAGGAAAACTGGGCCAAAATAGTTGAAAAAAAAAACACTAAAGAACAACGCAAAATAAATTCTCCGGCTCCTGACGATGGCAGCGATACCACATATGTCTGAGTTGTTGTTGTACCCGGAGTAACGCCCAGAAATAATAGTGCGCATTTTGCTTTTTTTTAATCCTACCTGCCGGTGTTCCGTGAGAATTACCTACCCTGTGAGAATTACCTACCCCTCGTCACTTCCGGCTAGAAGCATCTGAGCAGCGCAGCAGTGCGCATGCTCAGAGCGCCGGATACCTAATGGCAGAACAGAGGAGCTTACTAGTGCGCATGCGCACTAGTATAAAACGATCACGGTGTACCGTGAAAAAAACCTACCGACGCGGCACTTACCTAAAACAGCTGTGCTGACATACGAGTCATCTCCGCTCCTGTCCCGGTCACTTCCCTGCTCTCGGCAATTAAATATAAAAGCGGCTTTCGGCTCAGTGATTTATGTTTTCATACAGCCGCCGCCGCTTTTATATTTACTATCCGAGAGCAGGGAAGTGACCGGGACAGGAGCGGAGATCACTCGTATTTCAGCACAGCTGTTTTAATGTAACCGCTGCATTACATACAGTGCCGAGTACCGGAAGTGACGAGGGGTAGGTTTTTCTCACGGGTAGGTAATTCTCACGGAACACCGGTTCACACATATGCAATGTCAGATATCGCATGTGACTCGGAGCGCACTGCTCTGCAAATCACATGCGATGTCTGTGCGATGCAAATTCAGCCATACAGATTATACAGATTGTACAGATTGTATGGCTGAATTTGCATCGCATTCGGAGCCAAAACTCGCACAGGACCCTTTTTTTGGTCCGCACCAAAATCAGATCACCTATGCGATCCGGTTCATGTTCAAAATGTGATATGCGAACTGATCTAGGGGTTAAATGCGATGCGGGACCCCGCAGTGGATTCACATCTCATATGTGTGAACTGGGACTAAAATGCAAATTTCCGAACACAAAGCTATGTGTATGGCCAACATTAGGCTCTATTACCAGTTATAACTGGTAATTGCTCAGTCGTGCAACGCCTTTTTTTCCCCAGAAATAGAGCTTTACATTTTTTTTTGGTAGTATTTGATCACCTCTGCATTTTTCTATTTTTTGCGCTATTAACAAAAAAAGACAGACATTTAAAAAAAAAAATACTATTAGTAACTCTAGCCTAACCCAAACCTAATCCTAACTCTGACCCCCAGCCATAGCCCAAACACTAACCCTAACCCTAACCCTAACCCTAACCCTAGTCATAACCCAGACCCTAGCATTATCCTAAACATAACCTTAGCCAAAACCTAACCCTAGCTATTACCCAAACCCTAGCCTAAGCCTGGTCATAACCGTACCCTAACACTAGCCATAACCCAAACCCTAGCCTAACACTAACCTTAGCCATAACCCTAACTCTAGCCATAACCCTAACCATAACTCTAACCCTAGCCTAAGCCTAACCCTAGCGATAATCCTAGCCTAATCCTAACCTCATCCATAACCCTAAACCTAGTTATAACCCTACCCTAATACTAGCCATAAACCTAGCCATAACCAAACCCTAGCCTAACACTAACCCTAGCCATAACCCTAACTCTAGCCTAACCCTAGCCATAACCCAAATCATAACTCTAACCCTAACCCTAGCCATAACCCTAACCATAACACTAACCCTAGCCATAACCCTAGCCTAAGCCTAACTCTGACCCCAGTCATAGCACAAACCCTATCCTTAGCCTAACTCTAGGCTAGCCATAGCTCTAGCCTAAACCTAATCCTAGCCATAACCCTAACCATAACCCTAGCGATAACCCTAACCCTAACCTAACACTAACCCTAGCCATATTCCTATCTTTAGCCATAATCCCAAACTCTAGCCTAACCCAAACCATAACTCTAACCCTAGCCATAACCCTAACCCTAGCCATAACCCTAGCCTAAGTCTAACTCTGACCCCCAGCCATAGCCCAAACCATAGCCTAGCCATAACCTTACCCAAATTCCTAAACCTAGCCATTACCCAAACCCTAGCCTAACCCTAGGGATAATCCTAGCCTAACCCTATCCATAACCCAAGCCTAACCCTTGCCATATCCCTAACCCTAACCTTAGCCATAACCCAAAACCCAGCCTGATATGATAACATTTAGTATGGGTACTGAGTTGGATGACCGTGCAACTGTTATTGAGAGTGTGACATCGCTGAAAGCTGAATATTGTCCTGGGCAGCAAAGCTGTAAAACGGCCCGGTATTGAAGGGGTTAAAGTACGTCCTGCACTACTTTGGTCCAATTTTAATATAAATTGAGGACCGTAGATGTCAATGTAAGCCCTCAAAAGTTGCATGAAAATCACACCTGCATGATATACACGCGACTTGTCTGCCACCTTGTAAAACACAAATAATCACAGCCCATCCCTTTTGCAGAGAAGACCCTCCGAGCAAATTGTCCATCCATCCATCTCTGTTCCTGGTGTCCCTTCTGCTAGAGAAATGAACTCTAACCCCAATCCTAGCCTAAGACTAACTCTAGTTTAAGCCTAACCCTAGCCATAACCCAAACCCTGGCCTAAGCCTAACCCTAGCCATAACCCTAACCCTAGTCATAACTCTAACCCTAGCCATAACCCTAGCAATAACCCTAACCCTAGCCATAACCCTAACCCTAGCCATAACCCTAGCAATAACCCTAACCCTAACCATAACCCTAACCCTAGCCATAACCCTAACCCTAGCAATAACCTTAACCCTAGCAATAACCCTAACCCTAGCCATATTCACTGTGGCAGGAAAATAAATTGTGTCAAACCATTTATGTTATCATTGGCCAAAGCCAAAGTCGCATCAAATCGCACTGTAAAGTCGCAATAGAAACTGCACAATTTTGAAGTCGCACAAGTGTAAATGGAGTCTAAATCTGTGTCTGTAGTGAATTTTCAAACCTTGACAGCTTCCCGCCTGGCCTATAGTGGATTGGCAGCTGGGAGGTGGCTAGGGCTATACTATTCTGAGTGGAGTTATATGACGTCCTTCAGAACGGGCCGCTCGTGTGCGCCCCCGGGGGCTGACAGTGTGTGAGCAGAAGAGAGCAAATAAGCAGCATTCCTCTGTGGGGACATCTGCACTGATAATTAGTGCAGCCCCATCAGTGCTGCCCTTCAGTGTCCATTAGTGATGCCTGTCAGTCCCTCTTTATCAGTGCTGTCTATCAGTGCCTATCAGTGCCGCCTATCAGTGCTGCCTATCAGTGTGGCCTTTCAGTGCACATCGGTGATGCCTATCAGTGCCGCCTATCAGTGCTGCCTATCAGTGCCACCTCATAAGTGGTCATCAGTGCTGCCTCATCAGTGCCCATCAGTGAAGAGGAAAAACGACTTATTTACAACATTTTAACATAAACATGTAGCAGAATACATGTTGGTCAAAACCTATGAAGAAGTTTAATTTTTTTATTAGATATGTTTTATAGAAGAAACTAAACATTTTTTTTTATTTTTATTTTAGATCGTTTTTTCGATCATATCTCAAAAAAAATAAACACCCAGAGGGGATCAAATACCACCAAAAGAAAGCTCTATATTAATATATATAAATAACACTGGGTGTAGAGGAGGATCTGAGTGTAGAGGTGGTGGATCAGGGTGTAGAGGAGGGAGGAGCTGGGTGTAGAGGAGGGAGGGGCTGGGTGTAGAGGAGGGAGGGGCTGGGAGGAGAGGTGGTGGATCAGGGTGTAGAGGAGGGAGGAGCTGGGTGTAGAGGCGGGAGGAGCTGGGTGTAGAGGAGGGAGGGGCTGGGAGGAGAGGTGGTGGAGCTGGGTGTAGAGGAGGGAGGAGCTGGGTGTAGAGGAGGGAGGGGCTGGGTGTAGAGGAGGGAGGAGCTGGATGGAGAGGAGGGAGGAGCTGGGTGTAGAGGAGGGAGGAGCTGGGTGGAGAGGAAGGAGGGGCTGGGAGGAGAGGTGGTGGAGCTGGGTGTAGAGGAGGGAGGAGCTGGGTGTAGAGGAGGGAGGAGCTGGGTGTAGAGGAGGGAGGGGCTGGGAGGAGAGGTGGTGGAGCTGGGTGTAGAGGAGGGAGGAGCTGGGTGTAGAGGAGGGAGGGGCTGGGTGTAGAGGAGGGAGGAGCTGGATGGAGAGGAGGGAGGAGCTGGGTGTAGAGGAGGGAGGAGCTGGGTGGAGAGGAAGGAGGGGCTGGGAGGAGAGGTGGTGGATCTGGGTGTAGAGGAGGGAGGAGCTGGGTGTAGAGGAGGGAGGAGCTGGGTGTAGAGGAGGGAGGATCTGGGTGAAGAGGAGGGAGGAGCTGGGAGGAGAGGTGGTGGATCTGGGTGTAGAGGAGGGAGGAGCTGGGTGTAGAGGAGGGAGGAGCTGGGAGGAGAGGTGGTGGATCTGGGTGTAGAGGAGGGAGGAGCTGGGTGTAGAGGAGGGAGGATCTGGGTGTAGAGGAGGGAGGAGCTGGGTGTAGAGGAGGGAGGAGCTGGGTGTAGAGGAGGGAGGATCTGGGTGTAGAGGAGGGAGGATCTGGGTGTAGAGGAGGGAGGAGCTGGGTGTAGATCAGGGTGGAGCTGGGTGTGTAGAAGGGTAAAGGTTGGTGTGGAGGAGGGTGGAGCTTGGTGTGGAGGAGGGTGGAGGTTAGTTCAGAGAAGGGAGGAGCTGGATGTAGAGGAGGTTAGAGCTGGGTGTTGAGGAGGGAGGAGCTGGGTGGGGAGGGGGGGTGGAGCTGAGTGCATAGAAGGGAGGAGCTGGGTGTGTAGAAGGGTGGAGCTGGGTGCGGAGTAGGGTGGAGCTTAGTTCAGAGAAGGGAAGAGTTGAGTGTGGAGGAGGGTGGAGCTGGGTGTGGAGGAGGGTGGAGCTGCGTGCGAAGGGGGATGGAGCTGGGTGTGGAGGAGGGTTGAGCGGGGTGTGGAGATGGGAAGAGCTGGGTGTGGAGGAGGGTGGAGCTGAGTTCAGAGAAGGGAGGAGTTGAGTGTGGATGAGGGTGGAGCCAGGTGTGGGGTAGGGTGGAGCGGGGTGCGGAGATGGGAAGAGCTGGGTGTGAAGGGGGATGGAGATGGGTGTGGAGGAGGGTGCAGCTGGTTGCAGAGTAGGGTGGAGCTGAGTTCAGAGAAGGGAGGAGTTGGGTGTGGAGGAGGGTGGAGCATGGTGTGGAGATGGGAGGAACTGGGTGTGGAGGAGGGTGGAGCATGGTGTGGAGGAGGGTGGAGCATGGTGTGGAGATGGGAGAAGCTGGGTGTGGAGGAGGGTGGAGCTGAGTGTGGAGGAGGGTGGAGCGGGGTGTGGAGGAAGGTGGAGCTGGGTGTGGAGGAGGGTGGAGCATGGTGTGGAGATGGGAGGAACTGGGTGTGGAGGAGGGTGGAGCTGGGTGTGGAGATGGGAGGAACTGGGTGTGGAGGAGGGTGGAGCTGGGTGTGGAGATGGGAGGAACTGGGTGTGGAGGAGGGTGGAGCATGGTGTTGAGGAGGGTGGAGCATGGTGTGGAGATGGGAGGAGCGTGTGGAGGAGGGTGGAGCATGGTGTGGAGATGGGAGGAGCGTGTGGAGGAGGGTGGAGCTGGGTGTGGAGGAGGGTTGAGCGGGGTGTGGAGGAGGGTGGAGCGGGGTGTGGAGGAGGGCGGAGCGGGGTGTGGAGGAGGGTGGAGCTGGGTGTGGAGGAGGGCGGAGCGGGGTGTGGAGGAGGGTGGAGCATGGTGTGGAGATGGGAGGAGCTGGGTGTGGAGGAGGGTGGAGCTGGGTGTGGAGGAGGGTGGAGCGTGGTGTGGAGATGGGAGCTGGGTGTGGAGGAGGGTGGAGCGGGGTTTGGAGGAGGGTGGAGCTGGGTGTGGAGGAGGGTGGAGCTGGTTGTGGAGGAGGGCGGAGCGTGGTGTGGAGGAGGGTGGAGCATGGTGTGGAGATGGGAGGAGCTGGGTGTGGAGATGGGAGGGGCTGGGTGTGGAGGAAGGTGGAGCGTGGTGTGGAGGAGGGTGGAGCAGGGTGTGGAGGAGGGTGGAGCATGGTGTGGAGATGGGAGGAGCTGGGTGTGGAGGAGGGTGGAGCGTGGCGCGGAGATGGGAGGAGCTGGGTGTGGAGGAGGGTGGAGCGGGGTGTGGAGATGGGAAGAGCTGGGTGTGGAGGAGGGTGGAGTGGGGTGTGGAGGAGGGCGGAGCGGGGTGTGGAGGAGGGTGGAGCGGGGTGTGGAGGAGGGCGGAGCGGGGTGTGGAGGAGGGTAGAGTTGGGTGTGGAGGAGGGTGGAGCTGGGTGTGGAGGAGGGCGGAGCGTGGTGTGGAGGAGGGTGGAGGATGGTGTGGAGATGGGAGGAGCTGGGTGTGGAGATGGGAGGGGCTGGGTGTGGAGGAGGGTGGAGCATGGTGTGGAGATGGGAGGGGCTGGGTGTGGAGGAGGGTGGAGCTGGGTGTGGAGGAGGGTGGAGCGGGGTGCGGAGATGGGAGGAGCGTGTGGAGGAGGGTGGAGCATGGTGTGGAGATGGGAGGAACTGGGTGTGGAGGAGGGTGGAGCTGGGTGTGGAGGAGGGTGGAGCAGGGTGTGGAGATGGGAGGAGCTGGGTGTGGAGGAGGGTGGAGCGGAGTTTGGAGGAGGGTGGAGCTGGGTGTGGAGGAGGGTGGAGCTGGTTGTGGAGGAGGGCGGAGCGTGGTGTGGAGGAGGGTGGAGCATGGTGTGGAGATGGGAGGAGCTGGGTGTGGAGATGGGAGGGGCTGGGTGTGGAGGAGGGTGGAGCATGGTGTTGAGATGGGAGGGGCTGGGTGTGGAGGAGGGTGGAGCTGGGTGTGATGGAGGGTGGAGCGGGGTGTGGAGGAGGGTGGAGCGTGGTGCGGAGATGGGAGGAGCGTGTGGAGGAGGGTGGAGCTGGGTGTGGAGGAGGGTGGAGCTGGGTGTGGAGGAGGGTGGAGCGGGGTGTGGAGATGGGAGGAGCTGGGTGTGGAGGAGGGTGGAGAAGGGTGGAGCGTGGTGTGGAGATGGGAGGAGCTGGGTGTGGAGGAGGGTGGAGCGGAGTTTGGAGGAGGGTGGAGCTGGGTGTGGAGGAGGGTGGAGCTGGTTGTGGAGGAGGGCGGAGCGTGGTGTGGAGGAGGGTGGAGCATGGTGTGGAGATGGGAGGAGCTGGGTGTGGAGATGGGAGGGGCTGGGTGTGAAGGAGGGTGGAGCATGGTGTGGAGATGGGAGGAGCTGGGTGTAGAGGAGGGTGGAGCTGGGTGTGGAGGAGGGTGGAGCATGGTGTGGAGATGGGAGGAGCTGGGTGTGGAGGAGGGTTGAGCTGGGTGTGGAGGAGGGTGGAGCGGGTTGTGGAGGAGGGTGGAGCGTGGTGTGGAGATGGGAGGAGCTGGGTGTGGAGGAGGGTGGAGCTGGGTGTGGAGGAGGGTGGAGCTGGTTGTGGAGGAGGGCGGAGCGTGGTGTGGAGGAGGGTGGAGCATGGTGTGGAGATGGGAGGGGCTGGGTGTGGAGGAAGGTGGAGCGTGGTGTGGAGGAGGGTGGAGCGGGGTGTGGAAGAGGGTGGAGCATGGTGTGGAGATGGGAGGAGCTGGGTGTGGAGGAGGGTGGAGCGGGGCGTGGAGATGGGAAGAGCTGGGTGTGGAGGAGGGTGGAGCTGGGTGTGGAGGAGGGTGGAGTGGGGTGTGGAGGAGGGCGGAGCGGGGTGTGGAGGAGGGTGGAGCGGGGTGTGGAGGAGGGCGGAGCGGGGTGTGGAGGAGGGCGGAGCGGGGTGTGGAGGAGGGTGGAGCGTGGTGTGGAGATGGGAAAAGCTGGGTGTGGAGATGGGAGGAGCTGGGTTTGGAGGAGGGTGGAGCGTGGTGTGGAGGAGGGTAGAGTTGGGTGTGGAGGAGGGCGGAGCATGGTGTGGAGGAGGGTGGAGCATGGTGTGGAGATGGGAGGAGCTGGGTGTGGAGATGGGAGGGGCTGGGTGTGGAGGAGGGTGGAGCATGGTGTGGAGATGGGAGGGGCTGGGTGTGGAGGAGGGTGGAGCTGGGTGTGGAGGAGGGTGGAGCGGGGTGTGGAGATGGGAGGAGCTGGGTGTGGAGGAGGGTGGAGCGTGGTGCGGAGATGGGAGGAGCGTGTGGAGGAGGGTGGAGCTGGGTGTGGAGGAGGGTGGAGCGGGGTGTGGAGATGGGAAGAGCTGGGTGTGGAGGAGGGTGGAGCATGGTGTGGAGATGGGAGGAACTGGGTGTGGAGAAGGGTGGAGCTGGGTGTGGAGGAGGGTGGAGTATGGTGTGGAGATGGGAGGAGCTGGGTGTGGAGGAGGGTGGAGGAGGGTGGAGCATGGTGTGGAGATGGGAGGAACTGGGTGTGGAGGAGGGTGGAGCTGGGTGTGGAGGAGGGTGGAGTGGGGTGTGGAGATGGGAAGAGCTGGGTGTGGAGGAGGGTGGAGCTGGGTGTGGAGGAGGGTGGAGCATGGTGTGGAGATGGGAGGAGCGTGTGGAGGAGGGTGGAGCTGGGTGTGGAGGAGGGTGGAGCGGGTGTGGAGATGGGAAGAGCTGGGTGTGGAGGAGGGTGGGGCAGGGTGTGGAGGAGGGTGGAGCATGGTGTGGAGATGGGAGGAACTGGGTGTGGAGAAGGGTGGAGCTGGGTGTGGAGGAGGGTGGAGCAGGGTGTGGAGATGGGAGGAACTGGGTGTGGAGGAGGGTGGAGCTCGGTGTGGAGGAGGGTGGAGCGTGGTGTGGAGATGGGAGGAGCTGGGTGTGGAGGAGGGTGGAGCGGGGTTTGGAGGAGGGTGGAGCTGGGTGTGGAGATGGGAGGAGCTGGGTGTGGAGGAGGGTGGAGCGGGGTTTGGAGGAGGGTGGAGCTGGGTGTGGAGGAGGGTGGAGCTAGTTGTGGAGGAGGGCGGAGCGTGGTGTGGAGGAGGGTGGAGCATGGTGTGGAGATGGGAGGAGCTGGGTGTGGAGATGGGAGGAGCTGGGTGTGGAGGAGGGTGGAGCATGGTGTGGAGATGGGAGGGGCTGGGTGTGGAGGAGGGTGGAGCATGGTGTGGAGATGGGAGGGGCTGGGTGTGGAGGAGGGTGGAGCTGGGTGTGGAGGAGGGTGGAGCGGGGTGTGGAGATGGGAGGAGCTGGGTGTGGAGGAGGGTGGAGCGTGGTGCGGAGATGGGAGGAGCTGGGTGTGGAGGAGGGTGGAGCGGGGTGTGGAGATGGGAAGAGCTGGGTGTGGAGGAGGGTGGAGCTGGGTGTGGAGGAGGGTGGAGCTGTAGATGATCTAAGGCTGGGATCTCCAAACTACGGCCCTCCAGCTATTGTGGAACTACACTTCCTATGACGCATTGTAAAACTCTGACATTTACAGACATGACTAGGCATGATGGGTATTGTAGTTCCTGAACAACTGGAGGGCCGTAGTTTGGAGACCCCTGATCTAAGGCTCACTATTTCACATCCCTTCTTTTCTGGTTTATCATGATGGGGTCATTTGCTCACAAGGAACTCAAAGTCTCCCTTTTATCATAGGGGGATTCCCGGTACTCAGACCATCACGTTGTACCGGCCCAACGAAGGCTTCATGTAGATGGAAACTGATCGGTGGAGGTCAGGGCCTTGCATGACATTTTCACATCTGACTCTGAATGTATGGAGGAGAAGTGTCCTCAGGAAGTTCTCCCTTCATCTCAGCTTCACCTTCCAGTCTGTCCCCAAGGTAACCCAAATATGAAGTATTTTCTGTTTCCCTGGGGTAAGGTGATGAGAGGGGTACTAGGAAGGTTTTGCCCCGGTGGAAGGGCTCATTGTGGTGGATTTTCCCCCTCCATGTTCTTTTTTTTTTGTCTTCTTCTGTCTAAGGAACTCTGATATGAGGATGATCCTCCTCTGCCTGGTACCTGTGGTCCTCTCTGCTCCTCTATCACCTGGCGCCGCCCACCATCACGGTGTCATCGTAAGGAAACACCCATCCTCTGCCATTCTCCGCCCCTCTCTTGGGTGTGTCACTCCTAAATAGTCAGTGAGCTGTCAATGAGGGAGGGAGTGACATAATAATGTCACCTAGCAACCGATCAACTGCACCTTTCCTTCATCATCCTCACAAGCAACCAATTGTATCCTTCATTCTAGAAATCATCCATCTGTGTCCTTCAACATTTCCCATCATCAGGAGGGATATTGGGAGCGGACTGTCACATCCTGTATCCTAGCAACCAGTCACCTGTATTGTAGATCAGTGTCCCCCCCCCCCTCTGTATCCTAGCAACCAGTCACCTGTATTGTAGATCAGTGTTCCCCCTCCTCTGTATCCTAGCAACCAGTCACCTGTATTGGGGATCAGTATCCCTCCTCCTCTGTATCCTAGCAACCAGTTACCTGTATTGTGGACTCGTATTCCCCTCCACTGTATCCTAGCAACTAGCCCCTGTGTATCCTGTGACGGTGGCGGGTATCAGACCCCTGGCCTTCTCATCCACCTCATGACCAAAGACCAAGCAATCTCACACCCTGCCGTCACTTGCGTAACAATGCCACTCTCAGCTGCACCCGGCACACAGATTGTCCAGCTTGTGGGACCACAATCTAGATGCCAGCAGACTGAGAGCGATTGTCAAAGGGCTAATTAAACAATCAACCCTTTCTCTGCCACCACCTCTTGTTTATAATTTGCGGAGAGGACGCTCATGATTTTACAAATATCAATTATGACTTTAGAATAACCGTCTGTAACACACACTGTCACCTCAGACAAGAATGTTTCAGATAGGTTAGCCTAAACAGTGTAACGCTCCTGCGTTTCATGTATGGTGTGGATTTTCAGCTGCAGAAATATTCCACTTCAGTAGTCATGTAAGAGAGATGCTGAGATACCATTCCCAACCTCAATGACTCATCATGTGTGGAAGGTCTTAATTCAGCTAGTAAATACACACACTCAACAAGCTGGTTCCTAGAGTGACTTTATGTATGTAGTAAC
This sequence comes from Pelophylax lessonae, assembly GCF_965119305.1. NCBI lineage: Eukaryota > Metazoa > Chordata > Amphibia > Anura > Ranidae > Pelophylax > Pelophylax lessonae. Next base: position 44,276 of record NW_028119688.1, read on the forward strand.
ACAGTGATGAAGATTTAAGAGACAGGTTGAGTGGAGGTGGTAGGTGACAGACACTTGAAGGTAAGATAGTAGCAGATGGGATGCAGGTAGGTTTAGCAATCATGTATGGTAGCAGATGACAGAGTAGCAGGTGGACATACAAGAGTGATCAACCCAGTGCAGGAATAAGTAGCAGTAGTCTTAAGAGCTAGCAATCTAGATATGCAGATGTGATAAATAGTCTTTACTATGCAGAGCTAGATAGTGTAAGCTTAGTATAAGTTTATAGAGGGTTCCCCTGCGGGGTACTTAGCACTAATAGCAATACAGCCGAAGGTTGGTTCAGGAGGAGCGGATGATCCGGAAGCGGGATGCAGGGATCAGCGCAGCGAGGTTCCGTCAGCGAGGTATGCTTGCAAGCACGAAAGCTTCAAGCCAAGTTAGCATCCAGGTAAAGGTGTTTGAACGAACACATGTGAGTGAGAACCGGCGATTTAAATAGCCATCTAGTCCGGCGCTGAGTGATGACAGCTTCAGTCTTAAAGGTGTATGCGCACCTTTCCAAAAGAGAATGGTGGGGCGCATACACTTGTGAAAAAGAGTAATTTAGGGTACCAAAGGTACCGGAACATTACAAACAGTAGCGCTCTTTCAGGAGACAGGTTCTTTTGGGTCAGTTTGCATTTTAAGGCCCCATGCACACGGGGCGTTAGAAAAAACGTACGTCAAAGTTAGTTCTGACGCCGGAAAAAGCAGCTGTAAAAACGTGCTTTCAGTAGCTTTTTCCATTGGCTTTATTGCACGTTTTGCCACGTTGCTTTTAGCAGCGTTTTTTTTTCTTCCATTCAAAATCAATGGTTCCCTATGGGAGCCTATTGATTTGAATGGAGGTCGGGGCGACTTGCGCTGTGAGAATCTTGAGGGGGAACTCCACGCCAAAATGGGAAAAAAACGGCGTGGGGGTCCCCCCCAGGGTTCCAAACCAGGCCCTTCGGGTCTGTTATGGAATTTGAGGGTAGCCCCATGCCGAAAAAACGGCATGGGGTCCCCCCCAAAATCCATACCAAACCCTTATCCGAGCATGCAGCCCGGCAGGCCAGGAAAGGGGAGGGGACGAGCGAGCGGCCCCACCCCCCCTGGACCACACCAGGCCACATGCCCTCAACATGGGGGGGTGTTGGTGCTTTGGGGCAGGGGGAGCTCTGCACCCCCCACCTCAAAGCACCTTGCCCCCATGTTGATGAGGACAAGGGCCTCATCCCCACAACCCTGGCCGGTGGTTGTGGGGGTCTGCGGGCAGGGGGCTCATCGGAATCTGGAAGCCCCCTTTAACAAGGGGGCCCCCCAGATCCCGGACCCCCTCCCTATGTGAATGGGTATGGGGTACACTGTACCCCTACCCATTCACCCCATAAAAGGCAGGGACAGCAGAAGACCCCGGAGAGAAGAACACAAGAAGAGGGGGACAGCAAAAGAGCAGAAGACCCCGGAGAGGAGAAGACAAGAAGGGCGGACAGCAAAAGAGCAGAAGACCCCGGAGAAGACCCCGGAGAGGAGAAGACAAGAAGGGCGGACAGCAAAAGAGCAGAAGACCCCGGAGAGGAGAAGACAAGAAGAGTCGGATGAAGATTTTTAATAAACTTTCCAAAACGTCTCTTGTCGTTATTTCCATACACTGCCTTTTATGGGGTGAATGGGTAGGGGTACAGTGTACCCCATACCCATTCACATAGGGAGGGGGTCCGGGATCTGGGGGGCCCCCTTGTTAAAGGGGGCTTCCAGATTCCGATGAGCCCCCTGCCCGCAGACCCCCACAACCACCGGCCAGGGTTGTGGGGATGAGGCCCTTGTCCTCATCAACATGGGGGCAAGGTGCTTTGAGGTGGGGGGTGCAGAGCTCCCCCTGCCCCAAAGCACCAACACCCCCCCATGTTGAGGGCATGTGGCCTGGTGTGGTCCAGGGGGGGTGGGGCCGCTCGCTCGTCCCCTCCCCTTTCCTGGCCTGCCGGGCTGCATGCTCGGTTAAGGGTCTGGTATGGATTTTGGGGGGACCCCACGCCGTTTTTTCGGCATGGGGCTACCCTCAAATTCCATAACAGACCCGAAGGGCCTGGTTTGGAACCCTGGGGGGGACCCCACGCCGTTTTTTTCCCATTTTGGCGTGGCGTTCCCCCTCAAGATTCCCACAGCGCAAGTCACCCCGCAAGTCGGATCCGACTTGCGGTGTTGCGGTGCGACCTCCATTCAAATCAATAGGATCCCATAGGGAACCATTGATTTTGAATGGAAGAAAAAAAAACGTATAACGTGGCTTAACGCACGTTAAGCAACGTTATAGCAAAGTTATTCAGCTTTTAGCAGCGTCAGGCGTTTTTAACGCTGTAACGCTGGTCCTCAGAACGCGCAGGTGGTGGGTTCTTGTTGCAGCCTAAAAACGCCTAAGCCACTTACAGCTCAAAAACGTCTGAGTGTGCATGAGGCCATAGAATAACATGGAGGGGCGTTTTTAGGCTGCAAAAAGAAAACGTCTGACGCTGCTTACAGCGGCGTTAAAAACGTCCCGTGTGCATGGGGCCTAAGAGCTTAGAGACAAAGTTAACACTTTTCAAAATAAGGTTTAATTATAAGAAAGGTTAAAATTGGTGCGAATAAAAATATTTACAGAAAAATGGGTTACAAAGAATTAGAGACACAATACAGCAATTTAGAAATATGAGAATAAAGAATGAAAATACTTGCATTAAAACGGTCCTGGTATTACCTTAGTTTCAGAAGCTGAACATGTGATAGGTCCTTCTCTTAAAGCGATGTTATTGCTTGGATGGTAGAATGAAGACTGAACTCTCTATCAGTTCCTGTCTTTTTCTCTGACCCTCCAGGGGGTGTCACCAGAAGGACTTGGCTAATAGGCTCTGGGTCCATGGGCGGTTTCCCTGGAGGCTCACACATGCTAAGACCCATCCCTTTTAGACAGATTATTAAAATAACTCATATCTGGGAATATGTAATGGTTACATGCTTGAAACTGATTTTGGATTGTACGGTTTTGAATCTCCTATTCACAGACACTAAACATGGGTTATCTCGGAATAACCTCTGACCTGTATGGTATCTGATCGCTAGCTTGTCTCCTCTAGCAACGACAGGGATCAAGTTTGATCTTAATTCGATCGGTATTTTATCTGGCATTCAAATATATTTTTTCTAGAGACATATCTTGCTTGTGTATGAAATTATGAAGTTTGTGGTTACTGTGTTCTAGACCTAGGAGCCATATGGCTGTGTTCAGATTACCAATTAACTCTAGAGCACGAGGAGACGGATTGGCCGGAGTGGTCAGTCTGCTTGCTTATATTAAAGGTGTGAAAAGTGTCAGCTGCGCAGGAACCTGGCATTCAGTGACCCAGGGGGTGATTAACACTGCCAAAAGGCTGGGGGATGAGGCTGGTAAGAAATGACCCATTTGGTTTTTAACACTGTCAACTAAGCTTCAAACACAAGATGGATGCTTGCAACAGCGTTTGAACGAAATGGCGGCCTGACAAACTAGGGTGCCAACGCACGATACCATTACATATCCTAGCAGCCAGTCACCTGTATTGTAGATCAGTGTCCCCCCCCTCCTCTGTATCCTAGCAACCAGTCACCTGTATTGTAGATCAGTGTCCCCCTCCTCTGTATCCTAGCAACCAGTTACCTGTATTGTAGAGCAGTGCCCCCCACCCCTCCTCTGTATCCTAGCAACCAGTCACCTGTATTGTAGATCAGTGTCCCCCTCCTCTGTATCCTAGCAACCAGTCACCTGTATTGTAGATCAGTGTCCCCCTCCTCTGTATCCTAGCAACCAGTTACCTGTATTGTAGATCAGTGTCCCCCTCCTCTGTATCCTAGCAACCAGTCACCTGTATTGTAGATCAGTGTCCCCCCCCCCATCCTCTGTATCCTAGAAACCAGTCACCTGTATTGTAGATCAGTGTCCCCCTCCTCTGTATCCTAGCAGCCAGTCACCTGTATTGTAGATAAGTGCCCCCCCCCCCCCATCCTCTGTATCCTAGAAACCAGTCACCTGTATTGTAGATCAGTGCCCCCCCCCCCCCATCCTCTGTATCCTAGAAACCAGTCACCTGTATTGCAGATCAGTGTCCCCCCCTCTTCTGTATCCTAGCAACCAGTTACCTGTATTGTGGATCAGTGTCCCCCTCCTCTGTATCCTAGCAACCAGTCACCTGTATTGTAGATCAGTGTCCCCGGTCACATGCAATGTTTCTGGGGGTTGCAGTCACATGCACTGTTTCTGGGGGGGTGCAGACACATGCACTGTTTCTGGGGGGTGCAGACACATGCACTGTTTCTGGGGGATGCATTTAAATGCACTGTTTCTGGGGGATGCAGTCACATGCACTGTTTCTGGGGGGTACAGTCACATGCACTGTTTCTGGGGGGTACAGTCACATGCACTGTTTTTAGGGGATGCAGTCAGATGCACTGTTTCTGGGGAGTGAAATCACATGCACTGTTTCTGGGGGTGCAGTCACATGCACTGTTTCTGGGGGGTGCATTTACATGCACTGTTTCTGGGGGGTGCAGTCACATGCACTGTTTCTGGGGGGTGCAGACACATGCACTGTTTCTGGGGGATGCATTTAAATGCACTGTTTCTGGGGGATGCAGTCACATGCACTGTTTCTGGGGGGTACAGACACATGCACTGTTTCTGGGGGGTACAGTCACATGCACTGTTTCCAGGGGATGCAGTCACATGTACTGTTTCTGGGGAGTGAAATCACATGCACTGTTTCTGGGGGGTGCAGTCACATGCACTGTTTCTGGGGGGGGGTGGTGCAGTCACATGCACTGTTTCTGGGCGGTGCAGTCACGTGCACTTTTTCTGGGGGTGCAGTCACATGCACTGTTTCAGGAGATGCAGTCACATGCACTGTTCCTGGGGGGTGCAGTCACATGCACTGTTTCTGGGGGGGGGGGTGCAGTCACATGCACTGTTTCTGGGGGGTGCCGTCACATGCACTGTTTCTATGGGATGCAGTCACATGCACTGTTTCTGGGGGGTACAGTCACATGCACTGTTTCTGGGGGGGGTGCAGTCACATGCACTGTTTCTATGGGATGCAGTCACATGCACTGTTCCTGGGGGGTGCAGTCACATGCACTGTTTCTGGGGGGGGGCAGTCACATGCACTGTTTCTGGGGGTTGCAGTCACATGCACTGTTCCTGGGGGATGCAGTCACATGCACTGTTTCTAGGGGGATGGGGGTGCAGTCACGTGCACTGTTTCTGGGGGGTGCAGTCACATACACTGTTTCTGGGGGGTGCAGTCACAAGCACTATTTCTGGGGGGTGCAATCACATGCACTGTTTCTGAGGGTTGCAGTCAGATACACTGTTTCTGGTGGTGCAGTCACATGCACTGTTTAAGGGGGGTGCATTCACATGCACTGTTTAAGGAGGGTGCATTCACATGCACTGTTTCTGGGGGTTGCAATCACATGCACTGTTCCAGGGGGGTGCAGTCACATACACTGTTTCGGGGGGGGGGGATGTGTGCAGTCACATGCACTGTTTCTGGGGGGGGGAGTGTGCAATCACATGCACTGTTCCTGGGGGGTGCAGTCACATACACTGTTTCTGGGGGGTGCAGTCACAAGCACTGTTTCTGGGGGGGGGATGTGTGCAGTCACATGCACGGTTTCTGGGGGGGGGGGGGGTGCAATCACATGCACTGTTTCTGGTGAGGGCAGTCACATGCACTGTTTCATGGGGGTGCAGTCACTTGCACTGTTTCTGGGGGGGGGGGGAGCAGACACATGCACTGTTTCTGGGGGAGGGCAGTCACATGCACTGTTTCATGGTGGTGCAGTCACTTGCACTGTTTCTGGGGGGGGGGGGGCAGACACATGCACTGTTTCTGGGAGGTTGCAGACACATGCACTGTTTCTGGGGGGTGAAGTCACAAGCACTGTTTCTGGGGGATGCAGTCACATGCAATGTTTCTGATGGGTGTAGTTACATGCACTGTTTCTAGGGGGGGGGGAAGAAAGCAGTCACATGCACTGTTTCTGGGGGGGGAGTGCAGTCACTTGCACTGTTTCTGGGGGGTGTAATCACATGCAATGTTTCTGGTGGGTGTAGTTACATGCACTGTTTCTAGGGGGGGGGAGAAAGCAGTCACATGCACTGTTTCTGGGGGGTGCAGTCACATGCACTGTTTCTGGGGGATGCAGTCACATGCACTGTTTCTGGGGGGTGCAGTCATGTGCACTGTTTCTGGGGGGTGCAGGCACATGCACTGTTTCTGGGGGGTGCAGGAACATGCACTGTTTCTGGGGGGGGGGTGCCGTCACATGCACTGTTTCTGGGGGTTGCAGCCACATGCACTGTTTCTGGGGGAGAGCAGTCACATGCACTGTTTCTGTGGGATGCACTCACAAGCACTGTTTCTGGGGGATGCAGTCATGTGCACTGTTTCTGGTGGGTGCAGTCATGTGCACTGTTTCTGGGGGGTGCAGGCACATGCACTGTTTCTGGGGGGGGGGGTGCAGTCGCGTGCACTGTTTCTGGGGGGTGCAGGCACATGCACTGTTTCTGGGGGTTGCAGTCACATGCACTGTTTCTGGGGGGTGCAGACACATGCACTGTTTATGGGGGGTGCAGTCACAAGAACTGTTTCTGGGGGGTGCAGTCACATGCACTGTTTCTGGGGGGGTGCAGTCACGTGCACTGTTTCTGGGGGGGTGCAGTCACATGCACTGTTTCTGGGGGGGGGTGTAGTCACATTCACTGTTTCTGGGGAGAGCAGTCACATGCACTGTTTCTGGGGGGTGCAGTCACATGCACTGTTTCTGGGGGGTGCAGTCACGTGCGCTTTTTCTGGGGGGTGCAGTCACATGCACTGTTTCTGGGGTTGCAGTCACATGCACTGTTTCTGGGGGGGGGGGGGGGAGTGTGCAATCACATGCACTGTTCCTGGGGGGGGATGTGTGCAGTCACATGCCCTGTTTCTGGGGAGGGCAGTCACATGCACTGTTTCATGGGGGTGCAGTCACTTGCACTGTTTCTGGGGGGGGGGGGGGGAGCAGACACATGCACTGTTTCTGGGGAGGGCAGTCACATGCACTGTTTCATGGGGGTGCAGTCACTTGCACTGTTTCTGGGGGGGGGGGGGGAGCAGACACATGCACTGTTTCTGGGGGGTTGCAGTCACATGCAATGTTTCTGGTGGGTGTAGTTACATGCACTGTTTCTAGGGGGGGGGGGGGGAAAGCAGTCACATGCACTGTTTCTGGGGGGTGCAGTCACATGCACTGTTTCTGGGGGATGCAGTCACATGCACTGTTTCTGGGGGGTGCAGTCATGTGCACTGTTTCTGGGGGGTGCAGGTACATGCACTGTTTCTGGGGGGGGTGCAGTCACATGCACTGTTTCTGGGGGTTGCAGTCACATGCACTGTTTCTGGGGGAGAGCAGTCACATGCACTGTTTCTGGTGGGTGCAGTCATGTGCACTGTTTCTGGGGGGTGCAGGCACATGCACTGTTTCTGGGGTGGGGGTGCCGTCACATGCACTGTTTCTGGGGGTTGCAGCCACAAGCACTGTTTCTGGGGGATGCAGTCATGTGCACTGTTTCTGGTGGGTGCAGTCATGTGCACTGTTTCTGGGGGGTGCAGGCACATGCACTGTTTCTGGGGGGGGGGGGGGGGGTGCAGTCACGTGCACTGTTTCTGGGGGTGCAGGCACATGCACTGTTTCTGGGGAGGGGAGGGGTGCCGTCACATGCACTGTTTCTGGGGGGTGCAGACACATGCACTGTTTATGGGGGGTGCAGTCACATGCACTGTTTCTGGGGGGTGCAGTCACATGCACTGTTTCTGGGGGGTGCAGTCACGTGCACTGTTTCTGGGGGGGGGGTGCAGTCACATGCACTGTTTCTGGGGGGGGGGTGTAGTCACATGCACTGTTTCTGGGGAGAGCAGTCACATGCACTGTTTCTGGGGGGTGCAGTCACGTGCACTGTTTGTGGGGGATGCAGTCACATGCACTGTTTCTGGGGGGTGCAGTCACGTGCGCTTTTTCTGGGGGGTGCAGTCACATGCACTGTTTCTGGGGATGCAGTCACATGCACTGTTTCTTGGGGTTGCAGTCACGTGCACTGTCTCTGGGGGGTGCAGTCACGTGCACTGTTTCTGGGGGGTGCAGTCACATGCACTGTTTCTGGGGGGAGCAGTCACATGCACTGTTTCTGGGGGGGGGGGGTGCAGTCACATGCACTGTTTCTGGGGGGTGCAGTCACATGCACTGTTTCTGGGGGGAGCAGTCACATGCACTGTTTCTGGGGGGGGGGGTGCAGTCACATGCACTGTTTCTGGGGGGTGCAGTCACATGCACTGTTTCTGGGGGGTGCAGTCACATGCACTGTTTCTGGGGGGTGCAGTCACATGCACTGTTTCTGGGGGGTGCAGTCACGTGCACTGTTTCTGGGGGGGTGCAGTCACATGCACTGTTTGTGGGGGATGCAGTCACATGCACTGTTTGTGGGGGGTGCAGTCACATGCACTGTTTCTGGGGGGTGCAGTCACATGCACTGTTTCTGGGGGGGGGGTGCAGTCACATGCACTGTTTCTGGGGATGCAGTCACATGCACTGTTTCTGGGGGGTGCAGTCACATGCACTGTTTCTTGGGGTTGCAGTCACGTGCACTGTTTCTGGGGGGTGCAGTCACGTGCGCTGTTTCTGGGGATGCAGTCACGTGCGCTGTTTCTGGGGATGCAGTCACATGCACTGTTTCTTGGGGTTGCAGTCACGTGCACTGTTTCTGGGGGGTGCAGTCACGTGCACTGTCTCTGGGGGGTGCAGTCACGTGCACTGTTTCTGGGGGGTGCAGTCACATGCACTGTTTCTGGGGGGGTGCAGTCACATGCACTGTTTCTGGGGGGTGCAGTCACGTGCACTGTTTCTGGGGGGTGCAGTCACGTGCACTGTTTCTGGGGGGTGCAGTCACATGCACTGTTTCTGGGGGGGTGCAGTCACATGCACTGTTTCTGGGGGTGCAGTCACATGCACTGTTTCGGGGGGGGGTGCAGTCACATGCACTGTTTCGGGGGGGGGGGTGCAGTCACATGCACTGTTTCTGGGTGGAAGCAGTCACGTGCACTTTCTCTGGGGGGTGCAGTCAAGTGTGTGCTGTTAGTGCTGGGTATCAGTGCTTGGTGTCAGTACAGGGTGTCAGTGCTGGGTATCAGTGCTTGGTGTCAGTGCAGCGTGTTAGTGCTGTGTGTCAGTGTTGGGTGTCAGTGATGTGTGTCAGTGCTGGGTGTCAGTGTTGGTTGTCAGTGTATGGTGTCAGTATTTATTGGTCTATAGAAGTGTTCATCAGTACACGTCAGTATTGATCAGTGTATATCAGTGTTGGTCAGTGCAGGGTGTCAGTATTGATTAGTGTACATCAGTATTGATGATCAGTATATATCAGTGTTAATGATCAGTATTGGTCAGTGTATATCAGTGTTGAGTATTGGTGGGTGTAATGCTCTCTATCTTCCAGTGGTGGCAGTATAGCAAAAGCTGGGAGAGGAACAACACGCAGAACGCATGCGCACGATCAGCTGACTCAAGAGCGCGCACGTTCTCTACCGCTAGGTGCCGGGAGCGCGCGACGTTGTATGATCTGAGCAGAGGCACCGGAGAGCCCCGGGAGAGACGTATGTTACCGAATCCGAGGGGGAGGGGACTGTGTGTAGTGCAATGAGGGGGGCACTATGGTGTTTATATTGGGGGGGGGGGTGCAGTGTTATGATGGGGGGGCACTATGGTGGTGTTTATATTGGGGGGTGCAGTGTTATGATGGGGGGCACTATGGTGGTGTTTATATTGGGGGTGCAGTGTTATGATGGGGGGGGGCACTATGGTGGTGTTTATATTGGGGGTGCAGTGTTATGGGGGGGCACTATGGTGGTGTTTATATTGGGGGGGTGCAGTGTTATGATGGGGGGGCACTATGGTGGTGTTTATATTGGGGGGTGCAGTGTTATGATGGGGGCACTATGGTGGTGTTTATATTGGGGGTGCAGTGTTATGATGGGGGGCACTATGGTGGTGTTTATATTGGGGGTGCAGTGTTATGATGGGGGGCACTATGGTGGTGTTTATATTGGGGGGTGCAGTGTTATGATGGGGGGCACTATGGTGGTGTTTATATTGGGGGTGCAGTGTTATGATGGGGGGTACTATGGTGGTGTTTATATTGGGGGTGCAGTGTTATGATGGGGGGCACTATGGTGGTGTTTATATTGGGGGGGTGCAGTGTTATGATGGGGGGCACTATGGTGGTGTTTATATTGGGGGGGTGCAGTGTTATGATGGGGGGGGCACTATGGTGGTGTTTATATTGGGGGGTGCAGTGTTATGATGGGGGGCACTATGGTGGTGTTTATATTGGGGGTGCAGTGTTATGATGGGGGGCACTATGGTGGTGTTTATATTGGGGGGTGCAGTGTTATGGGGGGGCACTATGGTGGTGTTTATATTGGGGGGGTGCAGTGTTATGATGGGGGGCACTATGGTGGTGTTTATATTGGGGGGTGCAGTGTTATAATGGGGGGCACTATGGTGGTGTTTATATTGGGGGGTGCAGTGTTATGGGGGGGCACTATGGTGGTGTTTATATTGGGGGGGTGCAGTGTTATGATGGGGGGCACTATGGTGGTGTTTATATTGGGGGTGCAGTGTTATGATGGGGGGCACTATGGTGGTGTTTATATTGGGGGGTGCAGTGTTATGATGGGGGGCACTATGGTGGTGTTTATATTGGGGGTGCAGTGTTATGATGGGGGGCACTATGGTGGTGTTTATATTGGGGGGTGCAGTGTTATGGGGGGGCACTATGGTGGTGTTTATATTGGGGGGGTGCAGTGTTATGATGGGGGGGCACTATGGTGGTGTTTATATTGGGGGTGCAGTGTTATGATGGGGGGCACTATGGTGGTGTTTATATTGGGGGGGTGCAGTGTTATGATGGGGGGGTACTATGGTGATGTTTATATTGGGGGGTGCAGTGTTATGATGGGGGGGCACTATGGTGGTGTTTATATTGGGGGGTGCAGTGTTATGGGGGGGCACTATGGTGGTGTTTATATTGGGGGGGTGCAGTGTTATGGGGGGCACTATGGTGGTGTTTATATTGGGGGGTGCAGTGTTATGATGGGGGGGCACTATGGTGGTGTTTATATTGGGGGTGCAGTGTTATGATGGGGGGCACTATGGTGGTGTTTATATTGGGGGGTGCAGTGTTATGGGGGGGCACTATGGTGGTGTTTATATTGGGGGGGTGCAGTGTTATGATGGGGGGGCACTATGGTGGTGTTTATATTGGGGGTGCAGTGTTATGATGGGGGGCACTATGGTGGTGTTTATATTGGGGGGGTGCAGTGTTATGATGGGGGGGGCACTATGGTGGTGTTTATATTGGGGGGTGCAGTGTTATGATGGGGGGCACTATGGTGGTGTTTATATTGGGGGTGCAGTGTTATGATGGGGGGCACTATGGTGGTGTTTATATTGGGGGGTGCAGTGTTATGGGGGGGCACTATGGTGGTGTTTATATTGGGGGGTGCAGTGTTATGATGGGGGGCACTATGGTGATGTTTATATTGGGGGGTGCAGTGTTATGATGGGGGGCACTATGGTGGTGTTTATATTGGGGGGTGCAGTGTTATGGGGGGCACTATGGTGGTGTTTATATTGGGGGGGTGCAGTGTTATGATGGGGGGGCACTATGGTGGTGTTTATATTGGGGGGTGCAGTGTTATGATGGGGGGCACTATGGTGGTGTTTATATTGGGGGGTGCAGTGTTATGATGGGGGGCACTATGGTGGTGTTTATATTGGGGGGGTGCAGTGTTATGATGGGGGGCACTATGGTGGTGTTTATATTGGGGGGGTGCAGTGTTATGATGGGGGGGCACTATGGTGGTGTTTATATTGGGGGGTGCAGTGTTATGATGGGGGGCACTATGGTGATGTTTATATTGGGGGGTGCAGTGTTATGATGGGGGGGCACTATGGTGGTGTTTATATTGGGGGGTGCAGTGTTATGGGGGGGCACTATGGTGGTGTTTATATTGGGGGGTGCAGTGTTATGGGGGGCACTATGGTGGTGTTTATATTGGGGGTGCAGTGTTATGATGGGGGGGCACTATGGTGGTGTTTATATTGGGGGTGCAGTGTTATGATGGGGGGCACTATGGTGGTGTTTATATTGGGGGGTGCAGTGTTATGATGGGGGGGCACTATGGTGGTGTTTATATTGGGGGTGCAGTGTTATGATGGGGGGCACTATGGTGGTGTTTATATTGGGGGGTGCAGTGTTATGGGGGGGCACTATGGTGGTGTTTATATTGGGGGGGTGCAGTGTTATGATGGGGGGGCACTATGGTGGTGTTTATATTGGGGGTGCAGTGTTATGATGGGGGGCACTATGGTGGTGTTTATATTGGGGGGGTGCAGTGTTATGATGGGGGGGGCACTATGGTGGTGTTTATATTGGGGGTGCAGTGTTATGATGGGGGGCACTATGGTGGTGTTTATATTGGGGGGGTGCAGTGTTATGATGGGGGGGGCACTATGGTGGTGTTTATATTGGGGGGTGCAGTGTTATGATGGGGGGCACTATGGTGGTGTTTATATTGGGGGTGCAGTGTTATGATGGGGGGCACTATGGTGGTGTTTATATTGGGGGGTGCAGTGTTATGGGGGGGCACTATGGTGGTGTTTATATTGGGGGGGTGCAGTGTTATGATGGGGGGCACTATGGTGGTGTTTATATTGGGGGTGCAGTGTTATGATGGGGGGCACTATGGTGGTGTTTATATTGGGGGGGTGCAGTGTTATGATGGGGGGGGCGCTATGGTGGTGTTTATATTGGGGGGGTGCAGTGTTATGATGGGGGGGGCACTATGGTGGTGTTTATATTGGGGGGGTGCAGTGTTATGATAGGGAGCACTATGGTGGTGTTTATATTGGGGGTGCAGTGTTATGATGGGGGGCACTATGGTGGTGTTTATATTGGGGGGTGCAGTGTTATGATGGGGGGCACTATGGTGGTGTTTATATTGGGGGTGCAGTGTTATGATGGGGGGCACTATGGTGGTGTTTATATTGGGGGTGCAGTGTTATGATGGGGGGCACTATGGTGGTGTTTATATTGGGGGGTGCAGTGTTATGATGGGGGGCACTATGGTGGTGTTTATATTGGGGGGTGCAGTGTTATGATGGGGGCACTATGGTGGTGTTTATATTGGGGGGTGCAGTGTTATGATGGGGGGCACTATGGTGGTTATATTGGGGTGCAGTGTTATGATGGGGGGGCACTATGGTGGTGTTTATATTGGGGGTGCAGTGTTATGATGGGGGGCACTATGGAGGTGTTTATATTGGGGGTGCAGTGTTATGATGGGGGCCCCACTGATGGTGGTGTTTATATGGTGGGTATTGGGGCATTATGATGGGGCACCCAGTGTTATGATGGGGGGCACTATGGTGGTGTTTATATTGGGGTGCAGTGATATGATGGGGGTGCAGTGTTATAAGGGGGGGGGGCACTATGGTGGTGTTTATATTGGGGGGTGCAGTGTTATTATGGGGGGGCACTATGGTGGTGTTTATATTGGGGGGTGCAGTGTTATGGGGGGGCACTATGGTGGTGTTTATATTGGGGGGGTGCAGTGTTATGATGGGGGGCACTATGGTGGTATTTATATTGGGGGGGGGGGTGCAGTGTTATGATGGGGGGTACTATGGTGGTGTTTATATTGGGGGGGGGGGGTGCAGTGTTATGATGGGGGGTACTATGGTGGTGTTTATATTGGGGGTGCAGTGTTATGATGGGGGGTACTATGGTGGTGTTTATATTGGGGGGGTGCAGTGTTATGATGGGGGGCACTATGGTGGTGTTTATATTGGGTGTGCAGTGTTATGATGGGGGGCACTATGGGGGTGTTTATATTGGGGGTGCAGTGTTATGATGGGGGGTACTTTGGTGGTCTTTATATTGGGGGTGCAGTGTTATGATGGGGGGGCACTATGGTGATGTTTATATTGGGGGTGCGGTGTTATGATGGGGGGCACTATAGTGGTGTTTATATTGGGGTGCGGTGTTATGGGGGGCACTATGGTGTTTATATTGGGGGTGCAGTGTTATGATGGGGGGCACTATGGTGGTGTTTATATTGGGGGGTGCAGTGTTATGATGGGGGGCACTATGGTGGTGTTTATATTGGGGGTGCAGTGTTATGATGGGGGCACTATGGTGGTGTTTATGATGGGGGGCACTATGGTGGTGTTTATATTGGGGTGCGGTGTTATGATGGGGGGCACTATGGTGGTGTTTATATTGGGGGGTGCAGTGTTATGATGGGGGGCACTATGGTGATGTTTATGATGGGGGGCACTATGGTGGTGTTTATATTGGGGTGCGGTGTTATGATGGGGGGCACTATGGTGGTGTTTATATTGGGGGGTGCAGTGTTATGATGGGGGCACTATGGTGGTGTTTATATTGGGGGGTGCAGTGTTATGATGGGGGGGCACTATGGTGGTGTTTATATTGGGGGTGCAGTGTTATGATGGGGGGGCACTATGGTGGTGTTTATATTGGGGGGTGCAGTGTTATGATGGGGGGCACTATGGTGGTGTTTATATTGGGGGTGCAGTGTTATGATGGGGGGCACTATGGTGGTGTTTATATTGGGGGGTGCAGTGTTATGATGGGGGCACTATGGTGGTGTTTATATTGGGGGGTGCAGTGTTATGATGGGGGGGCACTATGGTGGTGTTTATATTGGGGGTGCAGTGTTATGATGGGGGGCACTATGGTGGTGTTTATATTGGGGGGTGCAGTGTTATGATGGGGGGCACTATGGTGGTGTTTATATTGGGGGTGCAGTGTTATGATGGGGGGCACTATGGTGGTGTTTATATTGGGGGTGCAGTGTTATGATGGGGGGGGCACTATGGTGGTGTTTATATTGGGGGGTGCAGTGTTATGATGGGGGGCACTATGGTGGTGTTTATATTGGGGGTGCAGTGTTATAATGGGGGGCACTATGGTGATGTTTATATTGGGGGGTGCAGTGTTATGATGGGGGGCACTATGGTGGTGTTTATATTGGGGGGTGCAGTGTTATGAGGGGGGGCACTATGGTGGTGTTTATATTGGGGGTGCAGTGTTATCATGGGGGGCACTATGGTGGTGTTTATATTGGGGGTGCAGTGTTATGATGGGGGGTACTATGGTGGTGTTTATATTGGGGGGTGCAGTGTTATGATGGGGGGGCACTATGGTGGTGTTTATATTGGGGGTGCAGTGTTATGATTAGGGGGCACTATGATGTTTTTTTGGGGGTTTGGTGTTAGGATGGGGGGGTCACTATGGTGGGTGTTTGGGGGGGTTTAGTGTAAGGATGGGAGGTGGGTGTTAGGATGGGGGGGTCACTATGGTGGGTGTTGGGGGGGGTTTAGTGTAAGGATGGGAGGTGGGTGTTAGGATGGGGGGGTCACTATGGTGGGTGTTGGGGGGGGGGTGCAGTGTAAGGATGGGGGGTCAACATGGTGGATGTTACGATGGGGCGGGGGTCACTATGCTAAACATTGTATTTGGGGGTGCATTGTAATTTGTTTCTCTTTATTTTAGGATGGATCGGAGGCCTGGTTCCCCTCCTCCACACCTCCTTCCAGACAGGTGAGTGAGCGCTCCTCCTCCTCTGGTGCTTGAGGACTTGTTGACCTGTACAGGTGGGGGGTGGGGGGGGGGGTAGGAATGGGCACCAGCGGTACGTCCAGTGGGAGTGAATGGGGGTGCAGTACAGCCGCTGTGCCCACATCCCGTTCATTCTGAGGTGATTGCTCCTCGGTGTAGATGAATGTGTAACAATGTAACACTTCCAGCTGTAGAGGGAGATCAGGAAATCACAGACCTTCATTGTTGGGGTTCAGGATGGGAGGATGTTTGCTCTGTACTGGGGCTGTACCTATTAATGGGGGAGGGGGTTGGTGCCTCAGAGTTGACCCTCCTACCCCCCCCCCCCCCGCGAGGTTGGTGCAGCCTGTTCCCCCTTCCCCCATGAGGTCAGAGCAGTGACTGTGTATTGCGGTGTCCTGGAACGCCGTCTTCTGTCACCCCTCACCCGCCGGGGTCACACTTCTATGGAGATAATCAGTAACTTTGTTCCTCGCAGCATCCCGGTGTGAGCGGAGTCCGATGGGGGAAGGGGGAGGGGAAAGTGTTTGATTCCCTGCCAGGTGTCTCCTGTCACACTAAGTGATTGGAAAGTCTTCTTTTGTTTTTTATTTATTTATTTTAAATAATAAACTGGTCACTCTTCCTCCTCTGTGTTGTCGTTTTGCACAGAGCAGCCCGGCTCCTCTTCTTTTATGGTCCCTCCTCTCTGCTCCTGGCCCCTCCCTCCTATCAAATGCCCCACAGCTAGCAATTTGCTATGGGGGCACCTGAGCCGAGTTGCATCTCCATGTTTCCCCTCCCTCTCTCTCTCTTTCTCTCTACTGATTGGCTAACTGAATTTGATTGACAGCTGTGGGTGCCAATGGCACCGTGGCCATGTCTCTGCCAATCAGGAGAGAGTGTCCCAGGTGGCCGAGGCCTTGTGGACAGAGAAGGACATCAGGTAAGTATTAGGGGGGTGAGGGGGGAGGGGCACACAAGGCTGTTTACCTTAATGTATAGAATGCACCGTCTGCACTGCTTTGGTCCGACTTTCATGCAACTTGAGAGCCATCAACTGCAATGTAAACCCTCAGAAGTCATTCCTGAATGTTCTACATTCTCATTGGTCAAAGACAAAGTCCTATCCAAGCTGCACCCATCCAAAGTTGTGCTCCACAGTCGGTGCAATTTTGGAGTGGTAGAAGTGTGAATGGAGCGGAAGTCCATGTGCCCGGGGAGATGTCGCTGCTCGTGTGCCGGGGGAGATGGCGCTGCGCGTGTCCCGGGGAGATGGCGCTGCTCGTGTGCCGGGGGAGATGGCGCTGCTCGTGTCCCGGGGAGATGGCGTTGCTCGTGTGCCTGGGGAGATGGCGCTGCTCGTGTGCCTGGGGAGATGGCGCTGCTCGTGTGCCCGGGGAGATGGCGCTGTTCGTGTGCCCGGGGAGATGGCGCTGCATGTGTCCCGGGGAGATGGCGCTGCGCGTGTCCCGGGGAGATGGCGCTGCGCGTGTCCCGGGGAGATGGCGCTGCTCGTGTCCCGGGGAGATGGCGCTGCTCGTGTCCCGGGGAGATGGCGCTGCTCGTGTCCCGGGGAGATGGCGCTGCTCGTGTCCCGGGGAGATGGCGCTGCTCGTGTCCCGGGGAGATGGCGCTGCTCGTGTCCCGGGGAGATGGCGCTGCTCGTGTGTCGGGGGAGATGGCGCTGCTCGTGTGCCGGGGGAGATGGCGCTGCTCGTGTCCCGGGGAGATGGCGCTGCTCGTGTGCCCGGGGAGATGGCGCTGCTCGTGTGCCCGGGGAGATGGCGCTGCTCGTGTGCCCGGGGAGATGGCGCTGCTCGTGTGCCCGGGGAGATGGCGCTGCGCGTGTCCCGGGGAGATGGCGCTGCTCGTGTCCCGGGGAGATGGCGCTGCTCGTGTCCCGGGGAGATGGCGCTGCTCGTGTCCCGGGGGAGATGGCGCTGCTCGTGTCCCGGGGGAGATGGCGCTGCTCGTGTCCCGGGGGAGATGGCGCTGCTCGTGTCCCGGGGGAGATGGCGCTGCTCGTGTCCCGGGGGAGATGGCGCTGCTCGTGTCCCGGGGGAGATGGCGCTGCTCGTGTCCCGGGGGAGATGGCGCTGCTCGTGTGCCGGGGGAGATGGCGCTGCTCGTGTGCCGGGGGAGATGGCGCTGCTCGTGTGCCGGGGGAGATGGCGCTGCTCGTGTGCCGGGGGAGATGGCGCTGCTCGTGTGCCGGGGGAGATGGCGCTGCTCGTGTGCCGGGAGAGATGGCGCTGCTCGTGTGCCGGGGGAGGTGGCGCTGCTCGTGTGCCGGGGGAGATGGCGCTGCTCGTGTGCCGGGGGAGATGGCGCTGCTCGTGTGCCGGGGGAGATGGCGCTGCTCGTGTGCCGGGGGAGATGGCGCTGCTCGTGTGCCGGGGGAGATGGCGCTGCTCGTGTGCCGGGGGAGATGGCGCTGCTCGTGTGCCGGGGGAGATGGCGCTGCTCGTGTGCCGGGGGAGATGGCGCTGCTCGTGTGCCGGGGGAGATGGCGCTGCTCGTGTGCCGGGGGAGATGGCGCTGCTCGTGTGCCGGGGGAGATGGCGCTGCTCGTGTGCCGGGGGAGATGGCGCTGCTCGTGTGCCGGGGAGATGGCGCTGCTCGTGTCCCGGGGAGATGGCGCTGCTCGTGTCCCGGGGAGATGGCGCTGCGCGTGTCCCGGGGAGATGGCGCTGCGCGTGTCCCGGGGAGATGGCGCTGCTCGTGTCCCGGGGAGATGGCGCTGCTCGTGTCCCGGGGAGATGGCGCTGCTCGTGTCCCGGGGAGATGGCGCTGCTCGTGTCCGGGGAGAACAAACTGTCTCTACTCCCAGTAACTCCTGCTGTAGCTGGGGATCTGGGCCGGCTGCCCAGCCTCCCTGTAGGGCCGGTAGAGAGACCTTGGTCCCATCTCCACCTGCCATCGGTGGGTCTTCCCAGTACCAGTCTGTACTGTCTCTCCAACTGAAGGGTTGTGGGTCTGGATCTGCCACCCAGGACTCTGCTTGCAGGGTAGATTGGGGTGGAATGGAGCAGAGCAGGCATTGGTAGTCCTGCTCCAGTTCCCACTCCATTCTGACCAGATGAATCAGGTCTGACCCCAGGTCATCCGCTTTGGGGAGACCCAGTAGGGCTTCCCTGGTGTCCTGGATTTCCCAGCGCCGACACTCTGCTGGACATCCAAAGTCCCTCTCCTCAAAGGCCTCCCACAGCAAGCCCGGCCCACTATAGTCCTCACCTTCCGGCACAGCTATCCAATGGTCGTGCCCAGTGGCGTACCACTTTACTGCCCGGTAAGCTTCATCCAGCCACAACTCCTTCCAAATCAGGTCCCACAGCTCCGTCACCCACTCATCCAGGGGTTGCTTTCCTAGGAAAGGGAACCGCTGGGCAACGCATACCTGGAACCGCTGTTCTTCGCTGGGAAGGTTCTCTCTCCACCTCCACTGCACATCCTCTAAGGCCTCATACCACATTTCCCACATTTCCTTTCTAGTGACATCTCTCCAGTCCAGTATGGCTTCCCCTGATACAGGCCCATCCTGACCAAGTGTTGCTGCAACCTCCAGAGAAACTCCTCCCCATATGGGGACGCTGCACGGGTGTTATCTCGCTCCATAACGTTACCGGTGTCTCCGAGCTGCTTCTCCTCACACTAGGACGCCATCCCACCGCTTGCCACCAATGTAACGGATCAACCGGCACCCCGACTGGGTACCTCCGTTGACAGATGGTCCTAGTGCTTCACCATAGCCGCAGCTTGGTTGGGGTCTCGCTGTCCCCCGCCCCCCCCCCCCCCCGGACCTACGACAAGCCTCCAGGTCCCAGTGGGTGAACCTCTCTTTCCCCAGAGAGTGAAGCAGGTACAGGCTCTAGTGATTATCCAGGGGATTGCTATGCTCTTCATACTCCCTTAGATAATCACTAAGCTCTTGTGTAGAGCCTGTACCTGCTTCACTCTCTGGGGAAAGAGAGGTTCACCCACTGGGACCTGGAGCCTCGTCATAGGAGACGGTGAGACCCCAACCAAGCTGCGGTGGTTCCTGGGGTCTGAGGTGGTTCTGGTGTCTGGTGGAATTCTTGGAGCCCTCGGGAAGCACTAGGAGCATCGTGTCGGTTGTTCCGTGACAGCCCCCTCCTCAGTCAGTCTCCCATACAGGGTGTATGGCCCCCCCTCCTCAGTCAGTCTCCCATGCAGGGTGTATGGCCCCCCTCCTCAGTCAGTCTCCCATGCAGGGTGTATGGCCCCCCTCCTCAGTCAGTCTCCCATGCAGGGTGTATAGCCCCCCTCCTCAGTCAGTCTCCCATACAGGGTGTATGGCCCCCCCTCCTCAGTCAGTCTCCCATGCAGGGTGTATGGCCCCCCTCCTCAGTCAGTCTCCCATACAGGGTGTATGGCCCCCCCCTCCTCAGTAAGTCTCCCATGCAGGGTGTATGGCCCCCCCTCCTCAGTCAGTCTCCCATACAGGGTGTATGGCCCCCCTCCTCAGTCAGTCTCCCATGCAGGGTGTATGGCCCCCCTCCTCAGTCAGTCTCCCATGCAGGGTGTATGGCCCCCCTCCTCAGTCAGTCTCCCATGCAGGGTGTATGGCCCCCCTCCTCAGTCAGTCTCCCATGCAGGGTGTATGGCCCCCCTCCTCAGTCAGTCTCCCATGCAGGGTGTATGGCCCCCCTCCTCAGTCAGTCTCCCATGCAGGGTGTATGGCCCCCCCTCCTCAGTCAGTCTCCCATGCAGGGTGTCAGGGTGGGCAGTCGGTAGGGAAGTGTATGGCCCCCTCCTCAGTCAGTCCCCCATGCAGGGTGTCAGGGCGGGCAGTTATGGTGTACAGTCGGTAGGGAGGTGTATGGCCCCTCCTCAGTCAGTCTCCCATGAAGGGTGTAGGGCCCCCTCCTCAGTCAGTCTCCCATGCAGGGTGTATGGCCCCCTCCTCAGTCAGTCTCCCATGCAGGGTGTATGGCCCCCTCCTCAGTAAGTCTCCCATGCAGGGTGTAGGGCCCCCTCCTCAGTCAGTCTCCCATGCAGGGTGTATGGCCCCCTCCTCAGTCAGTCTCCCATGCAGGGTGTATGGCCCCCTCCTCAGTAAGTCTCCCATGCAGGGTGTAGGGCCCCCTCCTCAGTCAGTCTCCCATGCAGGTTGTAGGGCCCCCTCCTCAGTAAGTCTCCCATGCAGGGTGTACAGTCGGTAGGGAGGTGTATGGCCCCCTCTCAGTCAGGCTCCCATGCAAGGTGCATTGCCCCCTCCTCAGTCAGTCTCCCATGCAGGGTGTAGGGCCCCCTCCTCGGTCAGTCTCCCATGCAGGGTGTATGGCCCCCTCCTCAGTAAGTCTCCCATGCAGGGTGTATGTACAGGTCCTGTCAGGATGGAATTTTAGTTAGAATTGCAAGAGACAGCAGTCTGACATTAATCTTTAACATACCGGGAGGGCAGAGAGCTGGACCACCCCCCCCCCCCGCCAGCCACTCCATAATCATTTCCGGCCGCAATCCCCATACAGAGCTGCCAGCAATTAACTCTTCATTGGTGCCGCCTTCTTCCTAAGATAGGAAATGTGTGGATTGTTTCCCGGCTCTGGATGTGGAATGTTCCTGGGAAGCGTCTGTGGGGTTTTATTGTGTGTGCGGGACGAGGTGCAGGACGAGGTGCGGGAAGAGGGGAGGACAAAGCTTGTTCTGTGTTCAGGGAGGAAATGGTCCCCTGCCCCGCTCTGCCCCCGGGCACAGGTTCACATGGGAACAATTAGAGCGTGCGTGTCACAGCTTCTGTCTCTGGCACCCCTCGCTGTGTGCCCCCCCACATCTACCATCACCCCCCCCTCCTCCCTGTCACCATCACCCCCCCCCCTCCTCCTGTCACCATCACCCCCCCCCTCCTCCTGTCACCATCACCCCCCCCCCCCTCCTCCTGTCACCATTGTTCTTTGTTCCGTTGGATGGAGGCAGAAATGTGAGCAGGTTGGGGGAGAATTCAGCATTTTATTCTGTTGGGGGGGGGGGGGGGGGTGCAGGCCTCTGTGTAACACTGATATCCTTCCCCTGACTTCCTCTCCGAGGGGGGGGGGGGTGCAGTCCTCTGTGTATCACTGATTTCCTTCCCCTGACTTCCTCTCCGAGGGGGGGGGGGTGTGCAGGCCTCTGTGTAACACTGATATCCTTCCCCTGACTTCCTCTCCGAGGGGGGGGGGTGCAGGCCTCTGTGTAACACTGATATCCTTCCCCTGACTCCCTCTCCGGGGGGGTGCAGGCCTGACTTCCTCTCCGAGGGGGGGGGGGGGGGTGTGCAGGCCTCTGTGTAACACTGATATCCTTCCCTGACTTCCTCTCCGAGGGGGGGGGGGGGGGTGCAGGCTCTGTGTAACACTGATATCCTTCCCCTGACTCCCTCTCCGGGGGGGGTGCAGGCCTGACTTCCTCTCCGAGGGGGGGGGGGGTGTGCAGGCCTCTGTGTAACACTGATATCCTTCCCCTGACTTCCTCTCCTGGGGGGGGGGGGGGGGGGGGGTGCAGTCCTCTGTGTATCACTGATATCCTTCCCCTGACTTCCTCTCCGGGGGGGGGGGGGGGGGGTGTGCAGGCCTCTGTGTAACACTGATATCCTTCCCCTGACTTCCTCTCCGAGGGGGGGGGGTGCAGGCCTCTGTGTAACACTGATATCCTTCCCTGACTCCCTCTCCGGGGGGTGCAGGCCTCTGTGTAACACTGATATCCTTCCCCTGACTTCCTCTCCGAGGGGGGGGGGGGGGTGTGCAGGCCTCTGTGTAACACTGATATCCTTCCCCTGACTTCCTCTCCTGGGGGGGGGGGGGGGGGTGCAGTCCTCTGTGTATCACTGATATCCTTCCCCTGACTTCCTCTCCGGGGGGGGTGCAGGCCTCTGTGTAACACTGCTATCCTTCCCTGACTTCCTCTCCGAGGGGGGGGGGGTGTGCAGCCTCTGTGTAACACTGATATCCTTCCCCTGACTTCCTCTCCTGGGGGGGGGGGGGGGGGGGGTGCAGTCCTCTGTGTATCACTGATATCCTTCCCCTGACTTCCTCTCCGGGGGGGGGGGGGGGGGGGTGCAGGCCTCT
>NW_028119687.1:0-67058 GCF_965119305.1 Pelophylax lessonae
CCTGGTATTCCCAGGCGGTCTCCCATCCAGGTACTAACCAGGCCCGACCCTGCTTAGCTTCCGAGATCAGACGAGATCGGGCGTGTTCAGGGTGATGTGGCCGTAGGCGATCACCAATGCCGACCCTCGACTCCTTTGAGCTTGGCCATGCCAAGATGGCACCTCCCAAAAAGAAAGAAAAAGAATGCCAAGGGAAAAGCAAAAGCCTACAGCACCTGGTATTCCCAGGCGGTCTCCCATCCAGGTACTAACCAGGCCCGACCCTGCTTAGCTTCCGAGATCAGACGAGATCGGGCGTGTTCAGGGTGATGTGGCCGTAGGCGATCACCAATGCCACCCTCGACTCCTTTGAGCTTGGCCATGCCAAGATGGCACCTCCCAAAAAGAAAGAAAAAGAATGCCAAGGGAAAAGCAAAAGCCTACAGCACCTGGTATTCCCAGGCGGTCTCCCATCCAGGTACTAACCAGGCCCGACCCTGCTTAGCTTCCGAGATCAGACGAGATCGGGCGTGTTCAGGGTGATGTGGCCGTAGGCGATCACCAATGCCACCCTCGACTCCTTTGAGCTTGGCCATGCCAAGATGGCACCTCCCAAAAAGAAAGAAAAAGAATGCCAAGGGAAAAGCAAAAGCCTACAGCACCTGGTATTCCCAGGCGGTCTCCCATCCAGGTACTAACCAGGCCCGACCCTGCTTAGCTTCCGAGATCAGACGAGATCGGGCGTGTTCAGGGTGATGTGGCCGTAGGCGATCACCAATGCCACCCTCGACTCCTTTGAGCTTGGCCATGCCAAGATGGCACCTCCCAAAAAGAAAGAAAAAGAATGCCAAGGGAAAAGCAAAAGCCTACAGCACCTGGTATTCCCAGGCGGTCTCCCATCCAGGTACTAACCAGGCCCGACCCTGCTTAGCTTCCGAGATCAGACGAGATCGGGCGTGTTCAGGGTGATGTGGCCGTAGGCGATCACCAATGCCACCCTCGACTCCTTTGAGCTTGGCCATGCCAAGATGGCACCTCCCAAAAAGAAAGAAAAAGAATGCCAAGGGAAAAGCAAAAGCCTACAGCACCTGGTATTCCCAGGCGGTCTCCCATCCAGGTACTAACCAGGCCCGACCCTGCTTAGCTTCCGAGATCAGACGAGATCGGGCGTGTTCAGGGTGATGTGGCCGTAGGCGATCACCAATGCCACCCTCGACTCCTTTGAGCTTGGCCATGCCAAGATGGCACCTCCCAAAAAGAAAGAAAAAGAATGCCAAGGGAAAAGCAAAAGCCTACAGCACCTGGTATTCCCAGGCGGTCTCCCATCCAGGTACTAACCAGGCCCGACCCTGCTTAGCTTCCGAGATCAGACGAGATCGGGCGTGTTCAGGGTGATGTGGCCGTAGGCGATCACCAATGCCACCCTCGACTCCTTTGAGCTTGGCCATGCCAAGATGGCACCTCCCAAAAAGAAAGAAAAAGAATGCCAAGGGAAAAGCAAAAGCCTACAGCACCTGGTATTCCCAGGCGGTCTCCCATCCAGGTACTAACCAGGCCCGACCCTGCTTAGCTTCCGAGATCAGACGAGATCGGGCGTGTTCAGGGTGATGTGGCCGTAGGCGATCACCAATGCCACCCTCGACTCCTTTGAGCTTGGCCATGCCAAGATGGCACCTCCCAAAAAGAAAGAAAAAGAATGCCAAGGGAAAAGCAAAAGCCTACAGCACCTGGTATTCCCAGGCGGTCTCCCATCCAGGTACTAACCAGGCCCGACCCTGCTTAGCTTCCGAGATCAGACGAGATCGGGCGTGTTCAGGGTGATGTGGCCGTAGGCGATCACCAATGCCACCCTCGACTCCTTTGAGCTTGGCCATGCCAAGATGGCACCTCCCAAAAAGAAAGAAAAAGAATGCCAAGGGAAAAGCAAAAGCCTACAGCACCTGGTATTCCCAGGCGGTCTCCCATCCAGGTACTAACCAGGCCCGACCCTGCTTAGCTTCCGAGATCAGACGAGATCGGGCGTGTTCAGGGTGATGTGGCCGTAGGCGATCACCAATGCCACCCTCGACTCCTTTGAGCTTGGCCATGCCAAGATGGCACCTCCCAAAAAGAAAGAAAAAGAATGCCAAGGGAAAAGCAAAAGCCTACAGCACCTGGTATTCCCAGGCGGTCTCCCATCCAGGTACTAACCAGGCCCGACCCTGCTTAGCTTCCGAGATCAGACGAGATCGGGCGTGTTCAGGGTGATGTGGCCGTAGGCGATC
This sequence comes from Pelophylax lessonae, assembly GCF_965119305.1. Classification (NCBI taxonomy): domain Eukaryota; kingdom Metazoa; phylum Chordata; class Amphibia; order Anura; family Ranidae; genus Pelophylax; species Pelophylax lessonae. The sequence goes on from NW_028119687.1 coordinate 2,244, forward strand.
ACCAATGCCACCCTCGACTCCTTTGAGCTTGGCCATGCCAAGATGGCACCTCCCAAAAAGAAAGAAAAAGAATGCCAAGGGAAAAGCAAAAGCCTACAGCACCTGGTATTCCCAGGCGGTCTCCCATCCAGGTACTAACCAGGCCCGACCCTGCTTAGCTTCCGAGATCAGACGAGATCGGGCGTGTTCAGGGTGATGTGGCCGTAGGCGATCACCAATGCCACCCTCGACTCCTTTGAGCTTGGCCATGCCAAGATGGCACCTCCCAAAAAGAAAGAAAAAGAATGCCAAGGGAAAAGCAAAAGCCTACAGCACCTGGTATTCCCAGGCGGTCTCCCATCCAGGTACTAACCAGGCCCGACCCTGCTTAGCTTCCGAGATCAGACGAGATCGGGCGTGTTCAGGGTGATGTGGCCGTAGGCGATCACCAATGCCACCCTCGACTCCTTTGAGCTTGGCCATGCCAAGATGGCACCTCCCAAAAAGAAAGAAAAAGAATGCCAAGGGAAAAGCAAAAGCCTACAGCACCTGGTATTCCCAGGCGGTCTCCCATCCAGGTACTAACCAGGCCCGACCCTGCTTAGCTTCCGAGATCAGACGAGATCGGGCGTGTTCAGGGTGATGTGGCCGTAGGCGATCACCAATGCCACCCTCGACTCCTTTGAGCTTGGCCATGCCAAGATGGCACCTCCCAAAAAGAAAGAAAAAGAATGCCAAGGGAAAAGCAAAAGCCTACAGCACCTGGTATTCCCAGGCGGTCTCCCATCCAGGTACTAACCAGGCCCGACCCTGCTTAGCTTCCGAGATCAGACGAGATCGGGCGTGTTCAGGGTGATGTGGCCGTAGGCGATCACCAATGCCACCCTCGACTCCTTTGAGCTTGGCCATGCCAAGATGGCACCTCCCAAAAAGAAAGAAAAAGAATGCCAAGGGAAAAGCAAAAGCCTACAGCACCTGGTATTCCCAGGCGGTCTCCCATCCAGGTACTAACCAGGCCCGACCCTGCTTAGCTTCCGAGATCAGACGAGATCGGGCGTGTTCAGGGTGATGTGGCCGTAGGCGATCACCAATGCCACCCTCGACTCCTTTGAGCTTGGCCATGCCAAGATGGCACCTCCCAAAAAGAAAGAAAAAGAATGCCAAGGGAAAAGCAAAAGCCTACAGCACCTGGTATTCCCAGGCGGTCTCCCATCCAGGTACTAACCAGGCCCGACCCTGCTTAGCTTCCGAGATCAGACGAGATCGGGCGTGTTCAGGGTGATGTGGCCGTAGGCGATCACCAATGCCACCCTCGACTCCTTTGAGCTTGGCCATGCCAAGATGGCACCTCCCAAAAAGAAAGAAAAAGAATGCCAAGGGAAAAGCAAAAGCCTACAGCACCTGGTATTCCCAGGCGGTCTCCCATCCAGGTACTAACCAGGCCCGACCCTGCTTAGCTTCCGAGATCAGACGAGATCGGGCGTGTTCAGGGTGATGTGGCCGTAGGCGATCACCAATGCCACCCTCGACTCCTTTGAGCTTGGCCATGCCAAGATGGCACCTCCCAAAAAGAAAGAAAAAGAATGCCAAGGGAAAAGCAAAAGCCTACAGCACCTGGTATTCCCAGGCGGTCTCCCATCCAGGTACTAACCAGGCCCGACCCTGCTTAGCTTCCGAGATCAGACGAGATCGGGCGTGTTCAGGGTGATGTGGCCGTAGGCGATCACCAATGCCACCCTCGACTCCTTTGAGCTTGGCCATGCCAAGATGGCACCTCCCAAAAAGAAAGAAAAAGAATGCCAAGGGAAAAGCAAAAGCCTACAGCACCTGGTATTCCCAGGCGGTCTCCCATCCAGGTACTAACCAGGCCCGACCCTGCTTAGCTTCCGAGATCAGACGAGATCGGGCGTGTTCAGGGTGATGTGGCCGTAGGCGATCACCAATGCCACCCTCGACTCCTTTGAGCTTGGCCATGCCAAGATGGCACCTCCCAAAAAGAAAGAAAAAGAATGCCAAGGGAAAAGCAAAAGCCTACAGCACCTGGTATTCCCAGGCGGTCTCCCATCCAGGTACTAACCAGGCCCGACCCTGCTTAGCTTCCGAGATCAGACGAGATCGGGCGTGTTCAGGGTGATGTGGCCGTAGGCGATCACCAATGCCACCCTCGACTCCTTTGAGCTTGGCCATGCCAAGATGGCACCTCCCAAAAAGAAAGAAAAAGAATGCCAAGGGAAAAGCAAAAGCCTACAGCACCTGGTATTCCCAGGCGGTCTCCCATCCAGGTACTAACCAGGCCCGACCCTGCTTAGCTTCCGAGATCAGACGAGATCGGGCGTGTTCAGGGTGATGTGGCCGTAGGCGATCACCAATGCCACCCTCGACTCCTTTGAGCTTGGCCATGCCAAGATGGCACCTCCCAAAAAGAAAGAAAAAGAATGCCAAGGGAAAAGCAAAAGCCTACAGCACCTGGTATTCCCAGGCGGTCTCCCATCCAGGTACTAACCAGGCCCGACCCTGCTTAGCTTCCGAGATCAGACGAGATCGGGCGTGTTCAGGGTGATGTGGCCGTAGGCGATCACCAATGCCACCCTCGACTCCTTTGAGCTTGGCCATGCCAAGATGGCACCTCCCAAAAAGAAAGAAAAAGAATGCCAAGGGAAAAGCAAAAGCCTACAGCACCTGGTATTCCCAGGCGGTCTCCCATCCAGGTACTAACCAGGCCCGACCCTGCTTAGCTTCCGAGATCAGACGAGATCGGGCGTGTTCAGGGTGATGTGGCCGTAGGCGATCACCAATGCCACCCTCGACTCCTTTGAGCTTGGCCATGCCAAGATGGCACCTCCCAAAAAGAAAGAAAAAGAATGCCAAGGGAAAAGCAAAAGCCTACAGCACCTGGTATTCCCAGGCGGTCTCCCATCCAGGTACTAACCAGGCCCGACCCTGCTTAGCTTCCGAGATCAGACGAGATCGGGCGTGTTCAGGGTGATGTGGCCGTAGGCGATCACCAATGCCACCCTCGACTCCTTTGAGCTTGGCCATGCCAAGATGGCACCTCCCAAAAAGAAAGAAAAAGAATGCCAAGGGAAAAGCAAAAGCCTACAGCACCTGGTATTCCCAGGCGGTCTCCCATCCAGGTACTAACCAGGCCCGACCCTGCTTAGCTTCCGAGATCAGACGAGATCGGGCGTGTTCAGGGTGATGTGGCCGTAGGCGATCACCAATGCCACCCTCGACTCCTTTGAGCTTGGCCATGCCAAGATGGCACCTCCCAAAAAGAAAGAAAAAGAATGCCAAGGGAAAAGCAAAAGCCTACAGCACCTGGTATTCCCAGGCGGTCTCCCATCCAGGTACTAACCAGGCCCGACCCTGCTTAGCTTCCGAGATCAGACGAGATCGGGCGTGTTCAGGGTGATGTGGCCGTAGGCGATCACCAATGCCACCCTCGACTCCTTTGAGCTTGGCCATGCCAAGATGGCACCTCCCAAAAAGAAAGAAAAAGAATGCCAAGGGAAAAGCAAAAGCCTACAGCACCTGGTATTCCCAGGCGGTCTCCCATCCAGGTACTAACCAGGCCCGACCCTGCTTAGCTTCCGAGATCAGACGAGATCGGGCGTGTTCAGGGTGATGTGGCCGTAGGCGATCACCAATGCCACCCTCGACTCCTTTGAGCTTGGCCATGCCAAGATGGCACCTCCCAAAAAGAAAGAAAAAGAATGCCAAGGGAAAAGCAAAAGCCTACAGCACCTGGTATTCCCAGGCGGTCTCCCATCCAGGTACTAACCAGGCCCGACCCTGCTTAGCTTCCGAGATCAGACGAGATCGGGCGTGTTCAGGGTGATGTGGCCGTAGGCGATCACCAATGCCACCCTCGACTCCTTTGAGCTTGGCCATGCCAAGATGGCACCTCCCAAAAAGAAAGAAAAAGAATGCCAAGGGAAAAGCAAAAGCCTACAGCACCTGGTATTCCCAGGCGGTCTCCCATCCAGGTACTAACCAGGCCCGACCCTGCTTAGCTTCCGAGATCAGACGAGATCGGGCGTGTTCAGGGTGATGTGGCCGTAGGCGATCACCAATGCCACCCTCGACTCCTTTGAGCTTGGCCATGCCAAGATGGCACCTCCCAAAAAGAAAGAAAAAGAATGCCAAGGGAAAAGCAAAAGCCTACAGCACCTGGTATTCCCAGGCGGTCTCCCATCCAGGTACTAACCAGGCCCGACCCTGCTTAGCTTCCGAGATCAGACGAGATCGGGCGTGTTCAGGGTGATGTGGCCGTAGGCGATCACCAATGCCACCCTCGACTCCTTTGAGCTTGGCCATGCCAAGATGGCACCTCCCAAAAAGAAAGAAAAAGAATGCCAAGGGAAAAGCAAAAGCCTACAGCACCTGGTATTCCCAGGCGGTCTCCCATCCAGGTACTAACCAGGCCCGACCCTGCTTAGCTTCCGAGATCAGACGAGATCGGGCGTGTTCAGGGTGATGTGGCCGTAGGCGATCACCAATGCCACCCTCGACTCCTTTGAGCTTGGCCATGCCAAGATGGCACCTCCCAAAAAGAAAGAAAAAGAATGCCAAGGGAAAAGCAAAAGCCTACAGCACCTGGTATTCCCAGGCGGTCTCCCATCCAGGTACTAACCAGGCCCGACCCTGCTTAGCTTCCGAGATCAGACGAGATCGGGCGTGTTCAGGGTGATGTGGCCGTAGGCGATCACCAATGCCACCCTCGACTCCTTTGAGCTTGGCCATGCCAAGATGGCACCTCCCAAAAAGAAAGAAAAAGAATGCCAAGGGAAAAGCAAAAGCCTACAGCACCTGGTATTCCCAGGCGGTCTCCCATCCAGGTACTAACCAGGCCCGACCCTGCTTAGCTTCCGAGATCAGACGAGATCGGGCGTGTTCAGGGTGATGTGGCCGTAGGCGATCACCAATGCCACCCTCGACTCCTTTGAGCTTGGCCATGCCAAGATGGCACCTCCCAAAAAGAAAGAAAAAGAATGCCAAGGGAAAAGCAAAAGCCTACAGCACCTGGTATTCCCAGGCGGTCTCCCATCCAGGTACTAACCAGGCCCGACCCTGCTTAGCTTCCGAGATCAGACGAGATCGGGCGTGTTCAGGGTGATGTGGCCGTAGGCGATCACCAATGCCACCCTCGACTCCTTTGAGCTTGGCCATGCCAAGATGGCACCTCCCAAAAAGAAAGAAAAAGAATGCCAAGGGAAAAGCAAAAGCCTACAGCACCTGGTATTCCCAGGCGGTCTCCCATCCAGGTACTAACCAGGCCCGACCCTGCTTAGCTTCCGAGATCAGACGAGATCGGGCGTGTTCAGGGTGATGTGGCCGTAGGCGATCACCAATGCCACCCTCGACTCCTTTGAGCTTGGCCATGCCAAGATGGCACCTCCCAAAAAGAAAGAAAAAGAATGCCAAGGGAAAAGCAAAAGCCTACAGCACCTGGTATTCCCAGGCGGTCTCCCATCCAGGTACTAACCAGGCCCGACCCTGCTTAGCTTCCGAGATCAGACGAGATCGGGCGTGTTCAGGGTGATGTGGCCGTAGGCGATCACCAATGCCACCCTCGACTCCTTTGAGCTTGGCCATGCCAAGATGGCACCTCCCAAAAAGAAAGAAAAAGAATGCCAAGGGAAAAGCAAAAGCCTACAGCACCTGGTATTCCCAGGCGGTCTCCCATCCAGGTACTAACCAGGCCCGACCCTGCTTAGCTTCCGAGATCAGACGAGATCGGGCGTGTTCAGGGTGATGTGGCCGTAGGCGATCACCAATGCCACCCTCGACTCCTTTGAGCTTGGCCATGCCAAGATGGCACCTCCCAAAAAGAAAGAAAAAGAATGCCAAGGGAAAAGCAAAAGCCTACAGCACCTGGTATTCCCAGGCGGTCTCCCATCCAGGTACTAACCAGGCCCGACCCTGCTTAGCTTCCGAGATCAGACGAGATCGGGCGTGTTCAGGGTGATGTGGCCGTAGGCGATCACCAATGCCACCCTCGACTCCTTTGAGCTTGGCCATGCCAAGATGGCACCTCCCAAAAAGAAAGAAAAAGAATGCCAAGGGAAAAGCAAAAGCCTACAGCACCTGGTATTCCCAGGCGGTCTCCCATCCAGGTACTAACCAGGCCCGACCCTGCTTAGCTTCCGAGATCAGACGAGATCGGGCGTGTTCAGGGTGATGTGGCCGTAGGCGATCACCAATGCCACCCTCGACTCCTTTGAGCTTGGCCATGCCAAGATGGCACCTCCCAAAAAGAAAGAAAAAGAATGCCAAGGGAAAAGCAAAAGCCTACAGCACCTGGTATTCCCAGGCGGTCTCCCATCCAGGTACTAACCAGGCCCGACCCTGCTTAGCTTCCGAGATCAGACGAGATCGGGCGTGTTCAGGGTGATGTGGCCGTAGGCGATCACCAATGCCACCCTCGACTCCTTTGAGCTTGGCCATGCCAAGATGGCACCTCCCAAAAAGAAAGAAAAAGAATGCCAAGGGAAAAGCAAAAGCCTACAGCACCTGGTATTCCCAGGCGGTCTCCCATCCAGGTACTAACCAGGCCCGACCCTGCTTAGCTTCCGAGATCAGACGAGATCGGGCGTGTTCAGGGTGATGTGGCCGTAGGCGATCACCAATGCCACCCTCGACTCCTTTGAGCTTGGCCATGCCAAGATGGCACCTCCCAAAAAGAAAGAAAAAGAATGCCAAGGGAAAAGCAAAAGCCTACAGCACCTGGTATTCCCAGGCGGTCTCCCATCCAGGTACTAACCAGGCCCGACCCTGCTTAGCTTCCGAGATCAGACGAGATCGGGCGTGTTCAGGGTGATGTGGCCGTAGGCGATCACCAATGCCACCCTCGACTCCTTTGAGCTTGGCCATGCCAAGATGGCACCTCCCAAAAAGAAAGAAAAAGAATGCCAAGGGAAAAGCAAAAGCCTACAGCACCTGGTATTCCCAGGCGGTCTCCCATCCAGGTACTAACCAGGCCCGACCCTGCTTAGCTTCCGAGATCAGACGAGATCGGGCGTGTTCAGGGTGATGTGGCCGTAGGCGATCACCAATGCCACCCTCGACTCCTTTGAGCTTGGCCATGCCAAGATGGCACCTCCCAAAAAGAAAGAAAAAGAATGCCAAGGGAAAAGCAAAAGCCTACAGCACCTGGTATTCCCAGGCGGTCTCCCATCCAGGTACTAACCAGGCCCGACCCTGCTTAGCTTCCGAGATCAGACGAGATCGGGCGTGTTCAGGGTGATGTGGCCGTAGGCGATCACCAATGCCACCCTCGACTCCTTTGAGCTTGGCCATGCCAAGATGGCACCTCCCAAAAAGAAAGAAAAAGAATGCCAAGGGAAAAGCAAAAGCCTACAGCACCTGGTATTCCCAGGCGGTCTCCCATCCAGGTACTAACCAGGCCCGACCCTGCTTAGCTTCCGAGATCAGACGAGATCGGGCGTGTTCAGGGTGATGTGGCCGTAGGCGATCACCAATGCCACCCTCGACTCCTTTGAGCTTGGCCATGCCAAGATGGCACCTCCCAAAAAGAAAGAAAAAGAATGCCAAGGGAAAAGCAAAAGCCTACAGCACCTGGTATTCCCAGGCGGTCTCCCATCCAGGTACTAACCAGGCCCGACCCTGCTTAGCTTCCGAGATCAGACGAGATCGGGCGTGTTCAGGGTGATGTGGCCGTAGGCGATCACCAATGCCACCCTCGACTCCTTTGAGCTTGGCCATGCCAAGATGGCACCTCCCAAAAAGAAAGAAAAAGAATGCCAAGGGAAAAGCAAAAGCCTACAGCACCTGGTATTCCCAGGCGGTCTCCCATCCAGGTACTAACCAGGCCCGACCCTGCTTAGCTTCCGAGATCAGACGAGATCGGGCGTGTTCAGGGTGATGTGGCCGTAGGCGATCACCAATGCCACCCTCGACTCCTTTGAGCTTGGCCATGCCAAGATGGCACCTCCCAAAAAGAAAGAAAAAGAATGCCAAGGGAAAAGCAAAAGCCTACAGCACCTGGTATTCCCAGGCGGTCTCCCATCCAGGTACTAACCAGGCCCGACCCTGCTTAGCTTCCGAGATCAGACGAGATCGGGCGTGTTCAGGGTGATGTGGCCGTAGGCGATCACCAATGCCACCCTCGACTCCTTTGAGCTTGGCCATGCCAAGATGGCACCTCCCAAAAAGAAAGAAAAAGAATGCCAAGGGAAAAGCAAAAGCCTACAGCACCTGGTATTCCCAGGCGGTCTCCCATCCAGGTACTAACCAGGCCCGACCCTGCTTAGCTTCCGAGATCAGACGAGATCGGGCGTGTTCAGGGTGATGTGGCCGTAGGCGATCACCAATGCCACCCTCGACTCCTTTGAGCTTGGCCATGCCAAGATGGCACCTCCCAAAAAGAAAGAAAAAGAATGCCAAGGGAAAAGCAAAAGCCTACAGCACCTGGTATTCCCAGGCGGTCTCCCATCCAGGTACTAACCAGGCCCGACCCTGCTTAGCTTCCGAGATCAGACGAGATCGGGCGTGTTCAGGGTGATGTGGCCGTAGGCGATCACCAATGCCACCCTCGACTCCTTTGAGCTTGGCCATGCCAAGATGGCACCTCCCAAAAAGAAAGAAAAAGAATGCCAAGGGAAAAGCAAAAGCCTACAGCACCTGGTATTCCCAGGCGGTCTCCCATCCAGGTACTAACCAGGCCCGACCCTGCTTAGCTTCCGAGATCAGACGAGATCGGGCGTGTTCAGGGTGATGTGGCCGTAGGCGATCACCAATGCCACCCTCGACTCCTTTGAGCTTGGCCATGCCAAGATGGCACCTCCCAAAAAGAAAGAAAAAGAATGCCAAGGGAAAAGCAAAAGCCTACAGCACCTGGTATTCCCAGGCGGTCTCCCATCCAGGTACTAACCAGGCCCGACCCTGCTTAGCTTCCGAGATCAGACGAGATCGGGCGTGTTCAGGGTGATGTGGCCGTAGGCGATCACCAATGCCACCCTCGACTCCTTTGAGCTTGGCCATGCCAAGATGGCACCTCCCAAAAAGAAAGAAAAAGAATGCCAAGGGAAAAGCAAAAGCCTACAGCACCTGGTATTCCCAGGCGGTCTCCCATCCAGGTACTAACCAGGCCCGACCCTGCTTAGCTTCCGAGATCAGACGAGATCGGGCGTGTTCAGGGTGATGTGGCCGTAGGCGATCACCAATGCCACCCTCGACTCCTTTGAGCTTGGCCATGCCAAGATGGCACCTCCCAAAAAGAAAGAAAAAGAATGCCAAGGGAAAAGCAAAAGCCTACAGCACCTGGTATTCCCAGGCGGTCTCCCATCCAGGTACTAACCAGGCCCGACCCTGCTTAGCTTCCGAGATCAGACGAGATCGGGCGTGTTCAGGGTGATGTGGCCGTAGGCGATCACCAATGCCACCCTCGACTCCTTTGAGCTTGGCCATGCCAAGATGGCACCTCCCAAAAAGAAAGAAAAAGAATGCCAAGGGAAAAGCAAAAGCCTACAGCACCTGGTATTCCCAGGCGGTCTCCCATCCAGGTACTAACCAGGCCCGACCCTGCTTAGCTTCCGAGATCAGACGAGATCGGGCGTGTTCAGGGTGATGTGGCCGTAGGCGATCACCAATGCCACCCTCGACTCCTTTGAGCTTGGCCATGCCAAGATGGCACCTCCCAAAAAGAAAGAAAAAGAATGCCAAGGGAAAAGCAAAAGCCTACAGCACCTGGTATTCCCAGGCGGTCTCCCATCCAGGTACTAACCAGGCCCGACCCTGCTTAGCTTCCGAGATCAGACGAGATCGGGCGTGTTCAGGGTGATGTGGCCGTAGGCGATCACCAATGCCACCCTCGACTCCTTTGAGCTTGGCCATGCCAAGATGGCACCTCCCAAAAAGAAAGAAAAAGAATGCCAAGGGAAAAGCAAAAGCCTACAGCACCTGGTATTCCCAGGCGGTCTCCCATCCAGGTACTAACCAGGCCCGACCCTGCTTAGCTTCCGAGATCAGACGAGATCGGGCGTGTTCAGGGTGATGTGGCCGTAGGCGATCACCAATGCCACCTCTCGACTCCTTTGAGCTTGGCCATGCCAAGATGGCACCTCCCAAAAAGAAAGAAAAAGAATGCCAAGGGAAAAGCAAAAGCCTACAGCACCTGGTATTCCCAGGCGGTCTCCCATCCAGGTACTAACCAGGCCCGACCCTGCTTAGCTTCCGAGATCAGACGAGATCGGGCGTGTTCAGGGTGATGTGGCCGTAGGCGATCACCAATGCCACCCTCGACTCCTTTGAGCTTGGCCATGCCAAGATGGCACCTCCCAAAAAGAAAGAAAAAGAATGCCAAGGGAAAAGCAAAAGCCTACAGCACCTGGTATTCCCAGGCGGTCTCCCATCCAGGTACTAACCAGGCCCGACCCTGCTTAGCTTCCGAGATCAGACGAGATCGGGCGTGTTCAGGGTGATGTGGCCGTAGGCGATCACCAATGCCACCCTCGACTCCTTTGAGCTTGGCCATGCCAAGATGGCACCTCCCAAAAAGAAAGAAAAAGAATGCCAAGGGAAAAGCAAAAGCCTACAGCACCTGGTATTCCCAGGCGGTCTCCCATCCAGGTACTAACCAGGCCCGACCCTGCTTAGCTTCCGAGATCAGACGAGATCGGGCGTGTTCAGGGTGATGTGGCCGTAGGCGATCACCAATGCCACCCTCGACTCCTTTGAGCTTGGCCATGCCAAGATGGCACCTCCCAAAAAGAAAGAAAAAGAATGCCAAGGGAAAAGCAAAAGCCTACAGCACCTGGTATTCCCAGGCGGTCTCCCATCCAGGTACTAACCAGGCCCGACCCTGCTTAGCTTCGAGATCAGACGAGATCGGGCGTGTTCAGGGTGATGTGGCCGTAGGCGATCACCAATGCCACCCTCGACTCCTTTGAGCTTGGCCATGCCAAGATGGCACCTCCCAAAAAGAAAGAAAAAGAATGCCAAGGGAAAAGCAAAAGCCTACAGCACCTGGTATTCCCAGGCGGTCTCCCATCCAGGTACTAACCAGGCCCGACCCTGCTTAGCTTCCGAGATCAGACGAGATCGGGCGTGTTCAGGGTGATGTGGCCGTAGGCGATCACCAATGCCACCCTCGACTCCTTTGAGCTTGGCCATGCCAAGATGGCACCTCCCAAAAAGAAAGAAAAAGAATGCCAAGGGAAAAGCAAAAGCCTACAGCACCTGGTATTCCCAGGCGGTCTCCCATCCAGGTACTAACCAGGCCCGACCCTGCTTAGCTTCCGAGATCAGACGAGATCGGGCGTGTTCAGGGTGATGTGGCCGTAGGCGATCACCAATGCCACCCTCGACTCCTTTGAGCTTGGCCATGCCAAGATGGCACCTCCCAAAAAGAAAGAAAAAGAATGCCAAGGGAAAAGCAAAAGCCTACAGCACCTGGTATTCCCAGGCGGTCTCCCATCCAGGTACTAACCAGGCCCGACCCTGCTTAGCTTCCGAGATCAGACGAGATCGGGCGTGTTCAGGGTGATGTGGCCGTAGGCGATCACCAATGCCACCCTCGACTCCTTTGAGCTTGGCCATGCCAAGATGGCACCTCCCAAAAAGAAAGAAAAAGAATGCCAAGGGAAAAGCAAAAGCCTACAGCACCTGGTATTCCCAGGCGGTCTCCCATCCAGGTACTAACCAGGCCCGACCCTGCTTAGCTTCCGAGATCAGACGAGATCGGGCGTGTTCAGGGTGATGTGGCCGTAGGCGATCACCAATGCCACCCTCGACTCCTTTGAGCTTGGCCATGCCAAGATGGCACCTCCCAAAAAGAAAGAAAAAGAATGCCAAGGGAAAAGCAAAAGCCTACAGCACCTGGTATTCCCAGGCGGTCTCCCATCCAGGTACTAACCAGGCCCGACCCTGCTTAGCTTCCGAGATCAGACGAGATCGGGCGTGTTCAGGGTGATGTGGCCGTAGGCGATCACCAATGCCACCCTCGACTCCTTTGAGCTTGGCCATGCCAAGATGGCACCTCCCAAAAAGAAAGAAAAAGAATGCCAAGGGAAAAGCAAAAGCCTACAGCACCTGGTATTCCCAGGCGGTCTCCCATCCAGGTACTAACCAGGCCCGACCCTGCTTAGCTTCCGAGATCAGACGAGATCGGGCGTGTTCAGGGTGATGTGGCCGTAGGCGATCACCAATGCCACCCTCGACTCCTTTGAGCTTGGCCATGCCAAGATGGCACCTCCCAAAAAGAAAGAAAAAGAATGCCAAGGGAAAAGCAAAAGCCTACAGCACCTGGTATTCCCAGGCGGTCTCCCATCCAGGTACTAACCAGGCCCGACCCTGCTTAGCTTCCGAGATCAGACGAGATCGGGCGTGTTCAGGGTGATGTGGCCGTAGGCGATCACCAATGCCACCCTCGACTCCTTTGAGCTTGGCCATGCCAAGATGGCACCTCCCAAAAAGAAAGAAAAAGAATGCCAAGGGAAAAGCAAAAGCCTACAGCACCTGGTATTCCCAGGCGGTCTCCCATCCAGGTACTAACCAGGCCCGACCCTGCTTAGCTTCCGAGATCAGACGAGATCGGGCGTGTTCAGGGTGATGTGGCCGTAGGCGATCACCAATGCCACCCTCGACTCCTTTGAGCTTGGCCATGCCAAGATGGCACCTCCCAAAAAGAAAGAAAAAGAATGCCAAGGGAAAAGCAAAAGCCTACAGCACCTGGTATTCCCAGGCGGTCTCCCATCCAGGTACTAACCAGGCCCGACCCTGCTTAGCTTCCGAGATCAGACGAGATCGGGCGTGTTCAGGGTGATGTGGCCGTAGGCGATCACCAATGCCACCCTCGACTCCTTTGAGCTTGGCCATGCCAAGATGGCACCTCCCAAAAAGAAAGAAAAAGAATGCCAAGGGAAAAGCAAAAGCCTACAGCACCTGGTATTCCCAGGCGGTCTCCCATCCAGGTACTAACCAGGCCCGACCCTGCTTAGCTTCCGAGATCAGACGAGATCGGGCGTGTTCAGGGTGATGTGGCCGTAGGCGATCACCAATGCCACCCTCGACTCCTTTGAGCTTGGCCATGCCAAGATGGCACCTCCCAAAAAGAAAGAAAAAGAATGCCAAGGGAAAAGCAAAAGCCTACAGCACCTGGTATTCCCAGGCGGTCTCCCATCCAGGTACTAACCAGGCCCGACCCTGCTTAGCTTCCGAGATCAGACGAGATCGGGCGTGTTCAGGGTGATGTGGCCGTAGGCGATCACCAATGCCACCCTCGACTCCTTTGAGCTTGGCCATGCCAAGATGGCACCTCCCAAAAAGAAAGAAAAAGAATGCCAAGGGAAAAGCAAAAGCCTACAGCACCTGGTATTCCCAGGCGGTCTCCCATCCAGGTACTAACCAGGCCCGACCCTGCTTAGCTTCCGAGATCAGACGAGATCGGGCGTGTTCAGGGTGATGTGGCCGTAGGCGATCACCAATGCCACCCTCGACTCCTTTGAGCTTGGCCATGCCAAGATGGCACCTCCCAAAAAGAAAGAAAAAGAATGCCAAGGGAAAAGCAAAAGCCTACAGCACCTGGTATTCCCAGGCGGTCTCCCATCCAGGTACTAACCAGGCCCGACCCTGCTTAGCTTCCGAGATCAGACGAGATCGGGCGTGTTCAGGGTGATGTGGCCGTAGGCGATCACCAATGCCACCCTCGACTCCTTTGAGCTTGGCCATGCCAAGATGGCACCTCCCAAAAAGAAAGAAAAAGAATGCCAAGGGAAAAGCAAAAGCCTACAGCACCTGGTATTCCCAGGCGGTCTCCCATCCAGGTACTAACCAGGCCCGACCCTGCTTAGCTTCCGAGATCAGACGAGATCGGGCGTGTTCAGGGTGATGTGGCCGTAGGCGATCACCAATGCCACCCTCGACTCCTTTGAGCTTGGCCATGCCAAGATGGCACCTCCCAAAAAGAAAGAAAAAGAATGCCAAGGGAAAAGCAAAAGCCTACAGCACCTGGTATTCCCAGGCGGTCTCCCATCCAGGTACTAACCAGGCCCGACCCTGCTTAGCTTCCGAGATCAGACGAGATCGGGCGTGTTCAGGGTGATGTGGCCGTAGGCGATCACCAATGCCACCCTCGACTCCTTTGAGCTTGGCCATGCCAAGATGGCACCTCCCAAAAAGAAAGAAAAAGAATGCCAAGGGAAAAGCAAAAGCCTACAGCACCTGGTATTCCCAGGCGGTCTCCCATCCAGGTACTAACCAGGCCCGACCCTGCTTAGCTTCCGAGATCAGACGAGATCGGGCGTGTTCAGGGTGATGTGGCCGTAGGCGATCACCAATGCCACCCTCGACTCCTTTGAGCTTGGCCATGCCAAGATGGCACCTCCCAAAAAGAAAGAAAAAGAATGCCAAGGGAAAAGCAAAAGCCTACAGCACCTGGTATTCCCAGGCGGTCTCCCATCCAGGTACTAACCAGGCCCGACCCTGCTTAGCTTCCGAGATCAGACGAGATCGGGCGTGTTCAGGGTGATGTGGCCGTAGGCGATCACCAATGCCACCCTCGACTCCTTTGAGCTTGGCCATGCCAAGATGGCACCTCCCAAAAAGAAAGAAAAAGAATGCCAAGGGAAAAGCAAAAGCCTACAGCACCTGGTATTCCCAGGCGGTCTCCCATCCAGGTACTAACCAGGCCCGACCCTGCTTAGCTTCCGAGATCAGACGAGATCGGGCGTGTTCAGGGTGATGTGGCCGTAGGCGATCACCAATGCCACCCTCGACTCCTTTGAGCTTGGCCATGCCAAGATGGCACCTCCCAAAAAGAAAGAAAAAGAATGCCAAGGGAAAAGCAAAAGCCTACAGCACCTGGTATTCCCAGGCGGTCTCCCATCCAGGTACTAACCAGGCCCGACCCTGCTTAGCTTCCGAGATCAGACGAGATCGGGCGTGTTCAGGGTGATGTGGCCGTAGGCGATCACCAATGCCACCCTCGACTCCTTTGAGCTTGGCCATGCCAAGATGGCACCTCCCAAAAAGAAAGAAAAAGAATGCCAAGGGAAAAGCAAAAGCCTACAGCACCTGGTATTCCCAGGCGGTCTCCCATCCAGGTACTAACCAGGCCCGACCCTGCTTAGCTTCCGAGATCAGACGAGATCGGGCGTGTTCAGGGTGATGTGGCCGTAGGCGATCACCAATGCCACCCTCGACTCCTTTGAGCTTGGCCATGCCAAGATGGCACCTCCCAAAAAGAAAGAAAAAGAATGCCAAGGGAAAAGCAAAAGCCTACAGCACCTGGTATTCCCAGGCGGTCTCCCATCCAGGTACTAACCAGGCCCGACCCTGCTTAGCTTCCGAGATCAGACGAGATCGGGCGTGTTCAGGGTGATGTGGCCGTAGGCGATCACCAATGCCACCCTCGACTCCTTTGAGCTTGGCCATGCCAAGATGGCACCTCCCAAAAAGAAAGAAAAAGAATGCCAAGGGAAAAGCAAAAGCCTACAGCACCTGGTATTCCCAGGCGGTCTCCCATCCAGGTACTAACCAGGCCCGACCCTGCTTAGCTTCCGAGATCAGACGAGATCGGGCGTGTTCAGGGTGATGTGGCCGTAGGCGATCACCAATGCCACCCTCGACTCCTTTGAGCTTGGCCATGCCAAGATGGCACCTCCCAAAAAGAAAGAAAAAGAATGCCAAGGGAAAAGCAAAAGCCTACAGCACCTGGTATTCCCAGGCGGTCTCCCATCCAGGTACTAACCAGGCCCGACCCTGCTTAGCTTCCGAGATCAGACGAGATCGGGCGTGTTCAGGGTGATGTGGCCGTAGGCGATCACCAATGCCACCCTCGACTCCTTTGAGCTTGGCCATGCCAAGATGGCACCTCCCAAAAAGAAAGAAAAAGAATGCCAAGGGAAAAGCAAAAGCCTACAGCACCTGGTATTCCCAGGCGGTCTCCCATCCAGGTACTAACCAGGCCCGACCCTGCTTAGCTTCCGAGATCAGACGAGATCGGGCGTGTTCAGGGTGATGTGGCCGTAGGCGATCACCAATGCCACCCTCGACTCCTTTGAGCTTGGCCATGCCAAGATGGCACCTCCCAAAAAGAAAGAAAAAGAATGCCAAGGGAAAAGCAAAAGCCTACAGCACCTGGTATTCCCAGGCGGTCTCCCATCCAGGTACTAACCAGGCCCGACCCTGCTTAGCTTCCGAGATCAGACGAGATCGGGCGTGTTCAGGGTGATGTGGCCGTAGGCGATCACCAATGCCACCCTCGACTCCTTTGAGCTTGGCCATGCCAAGATGGCACCTCCCAAAAAGAAAGAAAAAGAATGCCAAGGGAAAAGCAAAAGCCTACAGCACCTGGTATTCCCAGGCGGTCTCCCATCCAGGTACTAACCAGGCCCGACCCTGCTTAGCTTCCGAGATCAGACGAGATCGGGCGTGTTCAGGGTGATGTGGCCGTAGGCGATCACCAATGCCACCCTCGACTCCTTTGAGCTTGGCCATGCCAAGATGGCACCTCCCAAAAAGAAAGAAAAAGAATGCCAAGGGAAAAGCAAAAGCCTACAGCACCTGGTATTCCCAGGCGGTCTCCCATCCAGGTACTAACCAGGCCCGACCCTGCTTAGCTTCCGAGATCAGACGAGATCGGGCGTGTTCAGGGTGATGTGGCCGTAGGCGATCACCAATGCCACCCTCGACTCCTTTGAGCTTGGCCATGCCAAGATGGCACCTCCCAAAAAGAAAGAAAAAGAATGCCAAGGGAAAAGCAAAAGCCTACAGCACCTGGTATTCCCAGGCGGTCTCCCATCCAGGTACTAACCAGGCCCGACCCTGCTTAGCTTCCGAGATCAGACGAGATCGGGCGTGTTCAGGGTGATGTGGCCGTAGGCGATCACCAATGCCACCCTCGACTCCTTTGAGCTTGGCCATGCCAAGATGGCACCTCCCAAAAAGAAAGAAAAAGAATGCCAAGGGAAAAGCAAAAGCCTACAGCACCTGGTATTCCCAGGCGGTCTCCCATCCAGGTACTAACCAGGCCCGACCCTGCTTAGCTTCCGAGATCAGACGAGATCGGGCGTGTTCAGGGTGATGTGGCCGTAGGCGATCACCAATGCCACCCTCGACTCCTTTGAGCTTGGCCATGCCAAGATGGCACCTCCCAAAAAGAAAGAAAAAGAATGCCAAGGGAAAAGCAAAAGCCTACAGCACCTGGTATTCCCAGGCGGTCTCCCATCCAGGTACTAACCAGGCCCGACCCTGCTTAGCTTCCGAGATCAGACGAGATCGGGCGTGTTCAGGGTGATGTGGCCGTAGGCGATCACCAATGCCACCCTCGACTCCTTTGAGCTTGGCCATGCCAAGATGGCACCTCCCAAAAAGAAAGAAAAAGAATGCCAAGGGAAAAGCAAAAGCCTACAGCACCTGGTATTCCCAGGCGGTCTCCCATCCAGGTACTAACCAGGCCCGACCCTGCTTAGCTTCCGAGATCAGACGAGATCGGGCGTGTTCAGGGTGATGTGGCCGTAGGCGATCACCAATGCCACCCTCGACTCCTTTGAGCTTGGCCATGCCAAGATGGCACCTCCCAAAAAGAAAGAAAAAGAATGCCAAGGGAAAAGCAAAAGCCTACAGCACCTGGTATTCCCAGGCGGTCTCCCATCCAGGTACTAACCAGGCCCGACCCTGCTTAGCTTCCGAGATCAGACGAGATCGGGCGTGTTCAGGGTGATGTGGCCGTAGGCGATCACCAATGCCACCCTCGACTCCTTTGAGCTTGGCCATGCCAAGATGGCACCTCCCAAAAAGAAAGAAAAAGAATGCCAAGGGAAAAGCAAAAGCCTACAGCACCTGGTATTCCCAGGCGGTCTCCCATCCAGGTACTAACCAGGCCCGACCCTGCTTAGCTTCCGAGATCAGACGAGATCGGGCGTGTTCAGGGTGATGTGGCCGTAGGCGATCACCAATGCCACCCTCGACTCCTTTGAGCTTGGCCATGCCAAGATGGCACCTCCCAAAAAGAAAGAAAAAGAATGCCAAGGGAAAAGCAAAAGCCTACAGCACCTGGTATTCCCAGGCGGTCTCCCATCCAGGTACTAACCAGGCCCGACCCTGCTTAGCTTCCGAGATCAGACGAGATCGGGCGTGTTCAGGGTGATGTGGCCGTAGGCGATCACCAATGCCACCCTCGACTCCTTTGAGCTTGGCCATGCCAAGATGGCACCTCCCAAAAAGAAAGAAAAAGAATGCCAAGGGAAAAGCAAAAGCCTACAGCACCTGGTATTCCCAGGCGGTCTCCCATCCAGGTACTAACCAGGCCCGACCCTGCTTAGCTTCCGAGATCAGACGAGATCGGGCGTGTTCAGGGTGATGTGGCCGTAGGCGATCACCAATGCCACCCTCGACTCCTTTGAGCTTGGCCATGCCAAGATGGCACCTCCCAAAAAGAAAGAAAAAGAATGCCAAGGGAAAAGCAAAAGCCTACAGCACCTGGTATTCCCAGGCGGTCTCCCATCCAGGTACTAACCAGGCCCGACCCTGCTTAGCTTCCGAGATCAGACGAGATCGGGCGTGTTCAGGGTGATGTGGCCGTAGGCGATCACCAATGCCACCCTCGACTCCTTTGAGCTTGGCCATGCCAAGATGGCACCTCCCAAAAAGAAAGAAAAAGAATGCCAAGGGAAAAGCAAAAGCCTACAGCACCTGGTATTCCCAGGCGGTCTCCCATCCAGGTACTAACCAGGCCCGACCCTGCTTAGCTTCCGAGATCAGACGAGATCGGGCGTGTTCAGGGTGATGTGGCCGTAGGCGATCACCAATGCCACCCTCGACTCCTTTGAGCTTGGCCATGCCAAGATGGCACCTCCCAAAAAGAAAGAAAAAGAATGCCAAGGGAAAAGCAAAAGCCTACAGCACCTGGTATTCCCAGGCGGTCTCCCATCCAGGTACTAACCAGGCCCGACCCTGCTTAGCTTCCGAGATCAGACGAGATCGGGCGTGTTCAGGGTGATGTGGCCGTAGGCGATCACCAATGCCACCCTCGACTCCTTTGAGCTTGGCCATGCCAAGATGGCACCTCCCAAAAAGAAAGAAAAAGAATGCCAAGGGAAAAGCAAAAGCCTACAGCACCTGGTATTCCCAGGCGGTCTCCCATCCAGGTACTAACCAGGCCCGACCCTGCTTAGCTTCCGAGATCAGACGAGATCGGGCGTGTTCAGGGTGATGTGGCCGTAGGCGATCACCAATGCCACCCTCGACTCCTTTGAGCTTGGCCATGCCAAGATGGCACCTCCCAAAAAGAAAGAAAAAGAATGCCAAGGGAAAAGCAAAAGCCTACAGCACCTGGTATTCCCAGGCGGTCTCCCATCCAGGTACTAACCAGGCCCGACCCTGCTTAGCTTCCGAGATCAGACGAGATCGGGCGTGTTCAGGGTGATGTGGCCGTAGGCGATCACCAATGCCACCCTCGACTCCTTTGAGCTTGGCCATGCCAAGATGGCACCTCCCAAAAAGAAAGAAAAAGAATGCCAAGGGAAAAGCAAAAGCCTACAGCACCTGGTATTCCCAGGCGGTCTCCCATCCAGGTACTAACCAGGCCCGACCCTGCTTAGCTTCCGAGATCAGACGAGATCGGGCGTGTTCAGGGTGATGTGGCCGTAGGCGATCACCAATGCCACCCTCGACTCCTTTGAGCTTGGCCATGCCAAGATGGCACCTCCCAAAAAGAAAGAAAAAGAATGCCAAGGGAAAAGCAAAAGCCTACAGCACCTGGTATTCCCAGGCGGTCTCCCATCCAGGTACTAACCAGGCCCGACCCTGCTTAGCTTCCGAGATCAGACGAGATCGGGCGTGTTCAGGGTGATGTGGCCGTAGGCGATCACCAATGCCACCCTCGACTCCTTTGAGCTTGGCCATGCCAAGATGGCACCTCCCAAAAAGAAAGAAAAAGAATGCCAAGGGAAAAGCAAAAGCCTACAGCACCTGGTATTCCCAGGCGGTCTCCCATCCAGGTACTAACCAGGCCCGACCCTGCTTAGCTTCCGAGATCAGACGAGATCGGGCGTGTTCAGGGTGATGTGGCCGTAGGCGATCACCAATGCCACCCTCGACTCCTTTGAGCTTGGCCATGCCAAGATGGCACCTCCCAAAAAGAAAGAAAAAGAATGCCAAGGGAAAAGCAAAAGCCTACAGCACCTGGTATTCCCAGGCGGTCTCCCATCCAGGTACTAACCAGGCCCGACCCTGCTTAGCTTCCGAGATCAGACGAGATCGGGCGTGTTCAGGGTGATGTGGCCGTAGGCGATCACCAATGCCACCCTCGACTCCTTTGAGCTTGGCCATGCCAAGATGGCACCTCCCAAAAAGAAAGAAAAAGAATGCCAAGGGAAAAGCAAAAGCCTACAGCACCTGGTATTCCCAGGCGGTCTCCCATCCAGGTACTAACCAGGCCCGACCCTGCTTAGCTTCCGAGATCAGACGAGATCGGGCGTGTTCAGGGTGATGTGGCCGTAGGCGATCACCAATGCCACCCTCGACTCCTTTGAGCTTGGCCATGCCAAGATGGCACCTCCCAAAAAGAAAGAAAAAGAATGCCAAGGGAAAAGCAAAAGCCTACAGCACCTGGTATTCCCAGGCGGTCTCCCATCCAGGTACTAACCAGGCCCGACCCTGCTTAGCTTCCGAGATCAGACGAGATCGGGCGTGTTCAGGGTGATGTGGCCGTAGGCGATCACCAATGCCACCCTCGACTCCTTTGAGCTTGGCCATGCCAAGATGGCACCTCCCAAAAAGAAAGAAAAAGAATGCCAAGGGAAAAGCAAAAGCCTACAGCACCTGGTATTCCCAGGCGGTCTCCCATCCAGGTACTAACCAGGCCCGACCCTGCTTAGCTTCCGAGATCAGACGAGATCGGGCGTGTTCAGGGTGATGTGGCCGTAGGCGATCACCAATGCCACCCTCGACTCCTTTGAGCTTGGCCATGCCAAGATGGCACCTCCCAAAAAGAAAGAAAAAGAATGCCAAGGGAAAAGCAAAAGCCTACAGCACCTGGTATTCCCAGGCGGTCTCCCATCCAGGTACTAACCAGGCCCGACCCTGCTTAGCTTCCGAGATCAGACGAGATCGGGCGTGTTCAGGGTGATGTGGCCGTAGGCGATCACCAATGCCACCCTCGACTCCTTTGAGCTTGGCCATGCCAAGATGGCACCTCCCAAAAAGAAAGAAAAAGAATGCCAAGGGAAAAGCAAAAGCCTACAGCACCTGGTATTCCCAGGCGGTCTCCCATCCAGGTACTAACCAGGCCCGACCCTGCTTAGCTTCCGAGATCAGACGAGATCGGGCGTGTTCAGGGTGATGTGGCCGTAGGCGATCACCAATGCCACCCTCGACTCCTTTGAGCTTGGCCATGCCAAGATGGCACCTCCCAAAAAGAAAGAAAAAGAATGCCAAGGGAAAAGCAAAAGCCTACAGCACCTGGTATTCCCAGGCGGTCTCCCATCCAGGTACTAACCAGGCCCGACCCTGCTTAGCTTCCGAGATCAGACGAGATCGGGCGTGTTCAGGGTGATGTGGCCGTAGGCGATCACCAATGCCACCCTCGACTCCTTTGAGCTTGGCCATGCCAAGATGGCACCTCCCAAAAAGAAAGAAAAAGAATGCCAAGGGAAAAGCAAAAGCCTACAGCACCTGGTATTCCCAGGCGGTCTCCCATCCAGGTACTAACCAGGCCCGACCCTGCTTAGCTTCCGAGATCAGACGAGATCGGGCGTGTTCAGGGTGATGTGGCCGTAGGCGATCACCAATGCCACCCTCGACTCCTTTGAGCTTGGCCATGCCAAGATGGCACCTCCCAAAAAGAAAGAAAAAGAATGCCAAGGGAAAAGCAAAAGCCTACAGCACCTGGTATTCCCAGGCGGTCTCCCATCCAGGTACTAACCAGGCCCGACCCTGCTTAGCTTCCGAGATCAGACGAGATCGGGCGTGTTCAGGGTGATGTGGCCGTAGGCGATCACCAATGCCACCCTCGACTCCTTTGAGCTTGGCCATGCCAAGATGGCACCTCCCAAAAAGAAAGAAAAAGAATGCCAAGGGAAAAGCAAAAGCCTACAGCACCTGGTATTCCCAGGCGGTCTCCCATCCAGGTACTAACCAGGCCCGACCCTGCTTAGCTTCCGAGATCAGACGAGATCGGGCGTGTTCAGGGTGATGTGGCCGTAGGCGATCACCAATGCCACCCTCGACTCCTTTGAGCTTGGCCATGCCAAGATGGCACCTCCCAAAAAGAAAGAAAAAGAATGCCAAGGGAAAAGCAAAAGCCTACAGCACCTGGTATTCCCAGGCGGTCTCCCATCCAGGTACTAACCAGGCCCGACCCTGCTTAGCTTCCGAGATCAGACGAGATCGGGCGTGTTCAGGGTGATGTGGCCGTAGGCGATCACCAATGCCACCCTCGACTCCTTTGAGCTTGGCCATGCCAAGATGGCACCTCCCAAAAAGAAAGAAAAAGAATGCCAAGGGAAAAGCAAAAGCCTACAGCACCTGGTATTCCCAGGCGGTCTCCCATCCAGGTACTAACCAGGCCCGACCCTGCTTAGCTTCCGAGATCAGACGAGATCGGGCGTGTTCAGGGTGATGTGGCCGTAGGCGATCACCAATGCCACCCTCGACTCCTTTGAGCTTGGCCATGCCAAGATGGCACCTCCCAAAAAGAAAGAAAAAGAATGCCAAGGGAAAAGCAAAAGCCTACAGCACCTGGTATTCCCAGGCGGTCTCCCATCCAGGTACTAACCAGGCCCGACCCTGCTTAGCTTCCGAGATCAGACGAGATCGGGCGTGTTCAGGGTGATGTGGCCGTAGGCGATCACCAATGCCACCCTCGACTCCTTTGAGCTTGGCCATGCCAAGATGGCACCTCCCAAAAAGAAAGAAAAAGAATGCCAAGGGAAAAGCAAAAGCCTACAGCACCTGGTATTCCCAGGCGGTCTCCCATCCAGGTACTAACCAGGCCCGACCCTGCTTAGCTTCCGAGATCAGACGAGATCGGGCGTGTTCAGGGTGATGTGGCCGTAGGCGATCACCAATGCCACCCTCGACTCCTTTGAGCTTGGCCATGCCAAGATGGCACCTCCCAAAAAGAAAGAAAAAGAATGCCAAGGGAAAAGCAAAAGCCTACAGCACCTGGTATTCCCAGGCGGTCTCCCATCCAGGTACTAACCAGGCCCGACCCTGCTTAGCTTCCGAGATCAGACGAGATCGGGCGTGTTCAGGGTGATGTGGCCGTATGCGATCACCAATGCCACCCTCGACTCCTTTGAGCTTGGCCATGCCAAGATGGCACCTCCCAAAAAGAAAGAAAAAGAATGCCAAGGGAAAAGCAAAAGCCTACAGCACCTGGTATTCCCAGGCGGTCTCCCATCCAGGTACTAACCAGGCCCGACCCTGCTTAGCTTCCGAGATCAGACGAGATCGGGCGTGTTCAGGGTGATGTGGCCGTAGGCGATCACCAATGCCACCCTCGACTCCTTTGAGCTTGGCCATGCCAAGATGGCACCTCCCAAAAAGAAAGAAAAAGAATGCCAAGGGAAAAGCAAAAGCCTACAGCACCTGGTATTCCCAGGCGGTCTCCCATCCAGGTACTAACCAGGCCCGACCCTGCTTAGCTTCCGAGATCAGACGAGATCGGGCGTGTTCAGGGTGATGTGGCCGTAGGCGATCACCAATGCCACCCTCGACTCCTTTGAGCTTGGCCATGCCAAGATGGCACCTCCCAAAAAGAAAGAAAAAGAATGCCAAGGGAAAAGCAAAAGCCTACAGCACCTGGTATTCCCAGGCGGTCTCCCATCCAGGTACTAACCAGGCCCGACCCTGCTTAGCTTCCGAGATCAGACGAGATCGGGCGTGTTCAGGGTGATGTGGCCGTAGGCGATCACCAATGCCACCCTCGACTCCTTTGAGCTTGGCCATGCCAAGATGGCACCTCCCAAAAAGAAAGAAAAAGAATGCCAAGGGAAAAGCAAAAGCCTACAGCACCTGGTATTCCCAGGCGGTCTCCCATCCAGGTACTAACCAGGCCCGACCCTGCTTAGCTTCCGAGATCAGACGAGATCGGGCGTGTTCAGGGTGATGTGGCCGTAGGCGATCACCAATGCCACCCTCGACTCCTTTGAGCTTGGCCATGCCAAGATGGCACCTCCCAAAAAGAAAGAAAAAGAATGCCAAGGGAAAAGCAAAAGCCTACAGCACCTGGTATTCCCAGGCGGTCTCCCATCCAGGTACTAACCAGGCCCGACCCTGCTTAGCTTCCGAGATCAGACGAGATCGGGCGTGTTCAGGGTGATGTGGCCGTAGGCGATCACCAATGCCACCCTCGACTCCTTTGAGCTTGGCCATGCCAAGATGGCACCTCCCAAAAAGAAAGAAAAAGAATGCCAAGGGAAAAGCAAAAGCCTACAGCACCTGGTATTCCCAGGCGGTCTCCCATCCAGGTACTAACCAGGCCCGACCCTGCTTAGCTTCCGAGATCAGACGAGATCGGGCGTGTTCAGGGTGATGTGGCCGTAGGCGATCACCAATGCCACCCTCGACTCCTTTGAGCTTGGCCATGCCAAGATGGCACCTCCCAAAAAGAAAGAAAAAGAATGCCAAGGGAAAAGCAAAAGCCTACAGCACCTGGTATTCCCAGGCGGTCTCCCATCCAGGTACTAACCAGGCCCGACCCTGCTTAGCTTCCGAGATCAGACGAGATCGGGCGTGTTCAGGGTGATGTGGCCGTAGGCGATCACCAATGCCACCCTCGACTCCTTTGAGCTTGGCCATGCCAAGATGGCACCTCCCAAAAAGAAAGAAAAAGAATGCCAAGGGAAAAGCAAAAGCCTACAGCACCTGGTATTCCCAGGCGGTCTCCCATCCAGGTACTAACCAGGCCCGACCCTGCTTAGCTTCCGAGATCAGACGAGATCGGGCGTGTTCAGGGTGATGTGGCCGTAGGCGATCACCAATGCCACCCTCGACTCCTTTGAGCTTGGCCATGCCAAGATGGCACCTCCCAAAAAGAAAGAAAAAGAATGCCAAGGGAAAAGCAAAAGCCTACAGCACCTGGTATTCCCAGGCGGTCTCCCATCCAGGTACTAACCAGGCCCGACCCTGCTTAGCTTCCGAGATCAGACGAGATCGGGCGTGTTCAGGGTGATGTGGCCGTAGGCGATCACCAATGCCACCCTCGACTCCTTTGAGCTTGGCCATGCCAAGATGGCACCTCCCAAAAAGAAAGAAAAAGAATGCCAAGGGAAAAGCAAAAGCCTACAGCACCTGGTATTCCCAGGCGGTCTCCCATCCAGGTACTAACCAGGCCCGACCCTGCTTAGCTTCCGAGATCAGACGAGATCGGGCGTGTTCAGGGTGATGTGGCCGTAGGCGATCACCAATGCCACCCTCGACTCCTTTGAGCTTGGCCATGCCAAGATGGCACCTCCCAAAAAGAAAGAAAAAGAATGCCAAGGGAAAAGCAAAAGCCTACAGCACCTGGTATTCCCAGGCGGTCTCCCATCCAGGTACTAACCAGGCCCGACCCTGCTTAGCTTCCGAGATCAGACGAGATCGGGCGTGTTCAGGGTGATGTGGCCGTAGGCGATCACCAATGCCACCCTCGACTCCTTTGAGCTTGGCCATGCCAAGATGGCACCTCCCAAAAAGAAAGAAAAAGAATGCCAAGGGAAAAGCAAAAGCCTACAGCACCTGGTATTCCCAGGCGGTCTCCCATCCAGGTACTAACCAGGCCCGACCCTGCTTAGCTTCCGAGATCAGACGAGATCGGGCGTGTTCAGGGTGATGTGGCCGTAGGCGATCACCAATGCCACCCTCGACTCCTTTGAGCTTGGCCATGCCAAGATGGCACCTCCCAAAAAGAAAGAAAAAGAATGCCAAGGGAAAAGCAAAAGCCTACAGCACCTGGTATTCCCAGGCGGTCTCCCATCCAGGTACTAACCAGGCCCGACCCTGCTTAGCTTCCGAGATCAGACGAGATCGGGCGTGTTCAGGGTGATGTGGCCGTAGGCGATCACCAATGCCACCCTCGACTCCTTTGAGCTTGGCCATGCCAAGATGGCACCTCCCAAAAAGAAAGAAAAAGAATGCCAAGGGAAAAGCAAAAGCCTACAGCACCTGGTATTCCCAGGCGGTCTCCCATCCAGGTACTAACCAGGCCCGACCCTGCTTAGCTTCCGAGATCAGACGAGATCGGGCGTGTTCAGGGTGATGTGGCCGTAGGCGATCACCAATGCCACCCTCGACTCCTTTGAGCTTGGCCATGCCAAGATGGCACCTCCCAAAAAGAAAGAAAAAGAATGCCAAGGGAAAAGCAAAAGCCTACAGCACCTGGTATTCCCAGGCGGTCTCCCATCCAGGTACTAACCAGGCCCGACCCTGCTTAGCTTCCGAGATCAGACGAGATCGGGCGTGTTCAGGGTGATGTGGCCGTAGGCGATCACCAATGCCACCCTCGACTCCTTTGAGCTTGGCCATGCCAAGATGGCACCTCCCAAAAAGAAAGAAAAAGAATGCCAAGGGAAAAGCAAAAGCCTACAGCACCTGGTATTCCCAGGCGGTCTCCCATCCAGGTACTAACCAGGCCCGACCCTGCTTAGCTTCCGAGATCAGACGAGATCGGGCGTGTTCAGGGTGATGTGGCCGTAGGCGATCACCAATGCCACCCTCGACTCCTTTGAGCTTGGCCATGCCAAGATGGCACCTCCCAAAAAGAAAGAAAAAGAATGCCAAGGGAAAAGCAAAAGCCTACAGCACCTGGTATTCCCAGGCGGTCTCCCATCCAGGTACTAACCAGGCCCGACCCTGCTTAGCTTCCGAGATCAGACGAGATCGGGCGTGTTCAGGGTGATGTGGCCGTAGGCGATCACCAATGCCACCCTCGACTCCTTTGAGCTTGGCCATGCCAAGATGGCACCTCCCAAAAAGAAAGAAAAAGAATGCCAAGGGAAAAGCAAAAGCCTACAGCACCTGGTATTCCCAGGCGGTCTCCCATCCAGGTACTAACCAGGCCCGACCCTGCTTAGCTTCCGAGATCAGACGAGATCGGGCGTGTTCAGGGTGATGTGGCCGTAGGCGATCACCAATGCCACCCTCGACTCCTTTGAGCTTGGCCATGCCAAGATGGCACCTCCCAAAAAGAAAGAAAAAGAATGCCAAGGGAAAAGCAAAAGCCTACAGCACCTGGTATTCCCAGGCGGTCTCCCATCCAGGTACTAACCAGGCCCGACCCTGCTTAGCTTCCGAGATCAGACGAGATCGGGCGTGTTCAGGGTGATGTGGCCGTAGGCGATCACCAATGCCACCCTCGACTCCTTTGAGCTTGGCCATGCCAAGATGGCACCTCCCAAAAAGAAAGAAAAAGAATGCCAAGGGAAAAGCAAAAGCCTACAGCACCTGGTATTCCCAGGCGGTCTCCCATCCAGGTACTAACCAGGCCCGACCCTGCTTAGCTTCCGAGATCAGACGAGATCGGGCGTGTTCAGGGTGATGTGGCCGTAGGCGATCACCAATGCCACCCTCGACTCCTTTGAGCTTGGCCATGCCAAGATGGCACCTCCCAAAAAGAAAGAAAAAGAATGCCAAGGGAAAAGCAAAAGCCTACAGCACCTGGTATTCCCAGGCGGTCTCCCATCCAGGTACTAACCAGGCCCGACCCTGCTTAGCTTCCGAGATCAGACGAGATCGGGCGTGTTCAGGGTGATGTGGCCGTAGGCGATCACCAATGCCACCCTCGACTCCTTTGAGCTTGGCCATGCCAAGATGGCACCTCCCAAAAAGAAAGAAAAAGAATGCCAAGGGAAAAGCAAAAGCCTACAGCACCTGGTATTCCCAGGCGGTCTCCCATCCAGGTACTAACCAGGCCCGACCCTGCTTAGCTTCCGAGATCAGACGAGATCGGGCGTGTTCAGGGTGATGTGGCCGTAGGCGATCACCAATGCCACCCTCGACTCCTTTGAGCTTGGCCATGCCAAGATGGCACCTCCCAAAAAGAAAGAAAAAGAATGCCAAGGGAAAAGCAAAAGCCTACAGCACCTGGTATTCCCAGGCGGTCTCCCATCCAGGTACTAACCAGGCCCGACCCTGCTTAGCTTCCGAGATCAGACGAGATCGGGCGTGTTCAGGGTGATGTGGCCGTAGGCGATCACCAATGCCACCCTCGACTCCTTTGAGCTTGGCCATGCCAAGATGGCACCTCCCAAAAAGAAAGAAAAAGAATGCCAAGGGAAAAGCAAAAGCCTACAGCACCTGGTATTCCCAGGCGGTCTCCCATCCAGGTACTAACCAGGCCCGACCCTGCTTAGCTTCCGAGATCAGACGAGATCGGGCGTGTTCAGGGTGATGTGGCCGTAGGCGATCACCAATGCCACCCTCGACTCCTTTGAGCTTGGCCATGCCAAGATGGCACCTCCCAAAAAGAAAGAAAAAGAATGCCAAGGGAAAAGCAAAAGCCTACAGCACCTGGTATTCCCAGGCGGTCTCCCATCCAGGTACTAACCAGGCCCGACCCTGCTTAGCTTCCGAGATCAGACGAGATCGGGCGTGTTCAGGGTGATGTGGCCGTAGGCGATCACCAATGCCACCCTCGACTCCTTTGAGCTTGGCCATGCCAAGATGGCACCTCCCAAAAAGAAAGAAAAAGAATGCCAAGGGAAAAGCAAAAGCCTACAGCACCTGGTATTCCCAGGCGGTCTCCCATCCAGGTACTAACCAGGCCCGACCCTGCTTAGCTTCCGAGATCAGACGAGATCGGGCGTGTTCAGGGTGATGTGGCCGTAGGCGATCACCAATGCCACCCTCGACTCCTTTGAGCTTGGCCATGCCAAGATGGCACCTCCCAAAAAGAAAGAAAAAGAATGCCAAGGGAAAAGCAAAAGCCTACAGCACCTGGTATTCCCAGGCGGTCTCCCATCCAGGTACTAACCAGGCCCGACCCTGCTTAGCTTCCGAGATCAGACGAGATCGGGCGTGTTCAGGGTGATGTGGCCGTAGGCGATCACCAATGCCACCCTCGACTCCTTTGAGCTTGGCCATGCCAAGATGGCACCTCCCAAAAAGAAAGAAAAAGAATGCCAAGGGAAAAGCAAAAGCCTACAGCACCTGGTATTCCCAGGCGGTCTCCCATCCAGGTACTAACCAGGCCCGACCCTGCTTAGCTTCCGAGATCAGACGAGATCGGGCGTGTTCAGGGTGATGTGGCCGTAGGCGATCACCAATGCCACCCTCGACTCCTTTGAGCTTGGCCATGCCAAGATGGCACCTCCCAAAAAGAAAGAAAAAGAATGCCAAGGGAAAAGCAAAAGCCTACAGCACCTGGTATTCCCAGGCGGTCTCCCATCCAGGTACTAACCAGGCCCGACCCTGCTTAGCTTCCGAGATCAGACGAGATCGGGCGTGTTCAGGGTGATGTGGCCGTAGGCGATCACCAATGCCACCCTCGACTCCTTTGAGCTTGGCCATGCCAAGATGGCACCTCCCAAAAAGAAAGAAAAAGAATGCCAAGGGAAAAGCAAAAGCCTACAGCACCTGGTATTCCCAGGCGGTCTCCCATCCAGGTACTAACCAGGCCCGACCCTGCTTAGCTTCCGAGATCAGACGAGATCGGGCGTGTTCAGGGTGATGTGGCCGTAGGCGATCACCAATGCCACCCTCGACTCCTTTGAGCTTGGCCATGCCAAGATGGCACCTCCCAAAAAGAAAGAAAAAGAATGCCAAGGGAAAAGCAAAAGCCTACAGCACCTGGTATTCCCAGGCGGTCTCCCATCCAGGTACTAACCAGGCCCGACCCTGCTTAGCTTCCGAGATCAGACGAGATCGGGCGTGTTCAGGGTGATGTGGCCGTAGGCGATCACCAATGCCACCCTCGACTCCTTTGAGCTTGGCCATGCCAAGATGGCACCTCCCAAAAAGAAAGAAAAAGAATGCCAAGGGAAAAGCAAAAGCCTACAGCACCTGGTATTCCCAGGCGGTCTCCCATCCAGGTACTAACCAGGCCCGACCCTGCTTAGCTTCCGAGATCAGACGAGATCGGGCGTGTTCAGGGTGATGTGGCCGTAGGCGATCACCAATGCCACCCTCGACTCCTTTGAGCTTGGCCATGCCAAGATGGCACCTCCCAAAAAGAAAGAAAAAGAATGCCAAGGGAAAAGCAAAAGCCTACAGCACCTGGTATTCCCAGGCGGTCTCCCATCCAGGTACTAACCAGGCCCGACCCTGCTTAGCTTCCGAGATCAGACGAGATCGGGCGTGTTCAGGGTGATGTGGCCGTAGGCGATCACCAATGCCACCCTCGACTCCTTTGAGCTTGGCCATGCCAAGATGGCACCTCCCAAAAAGAAAGAAAAAGAATGCCAAGGGAAAAGCAAAAGCCTACAGCACCTGGTATTCCCAGGCGGTCTCCCATCCAGGTACTAACCAGGCCCGACCCTGCTTAGCTTCCGAGATCAGACGAGATCGGGCGTGTTCAGGGTGATGTGGCCGTAGGCGATCACCAATGCCACCCTCGACTCCTTTGAGCTTGGCCATGCCAAGATGGCACCTCCCAAAAAGAAAGAAAAAGAATGCCAAGGGAAAAGCAAAAGCCTACAGCACCTGGTATTCCCAGGCGGTCTCCCATCCAGGTACTAACCAGGCCCGACCCTGCTTAGCTTCCGAGATCAGACGAGATCGGGCGTGTTCAGGGTGATGTGGCCGTAGGCGATCACCAATGCCACCCTCGACTCCTTTGAGCTTGGCCATGCCAAGATGGCACCTCCCAAAAAGAAAGAAAAAGAATGCCAAGGGAAAAGCAAAAGCCTACAGCACCTGGTATTCCCAGGCGGTCTCCCATCCAGGTACTAACCAGGCCCGACCCTGCTTAGCTTCCGAGATCAGACGAGATCGGGCGTGTTCAGGGTGATGTGGCCGTAGGCGATCACCAATGCCACCCTCGACTCCTTTGAGCTTGGCCATGCCAAGATGGCACCTCCCAAAAAGAAAGAAAAAGAATGCCAAGGGAAAAGCAAAAGCCTACAGCACCTGGTATTCCCAGGCGGTCTCCCATCCAGGTACTAACCAGGCCCGACCCTGCTTAGCTTCCGAGATCAGACGAGATCGGGCGTGTTCAGGGTGATGTGGCCGTAGGCGATCACCAATGCCACCCTCGACTCCTTTGAGCTTGGCCATGCCAAGATGGCACCTCCCAAAAAGAAAGAAAAAGAATGCCAAGGGAAAAGCAAAAGCCTACAGCACCTGGTATTCCCAGGCGGTCTCCCATCCAGGTACTAACCAGGCCCGACCCTGCTTAGCTTCCGAGATCAGACGAGATCGGGCGTGTTCAGGGTGATGTGGCCGTAGGCGATCACCAATGCCACCCTCGACTCCTTTGAGCTTGGCCATGCCAAGATGGCACCTCCCAAAAAGAAAGAAAAAGAATGCCAAGGGAAAAGCAAAAGCCTACAGCACCTGGTATTCCCAGGCGGTCTCCCATCCAGGTACTAACCAGGCCCGACCCTGCTTAGCTTCCGAGATCAGACGAGATCGGGCGTGTTCAGGGTGATGTGGCCGTAGGCGATCACCAATGCCACCCTCGACTCCTTTGAGCTTGGCCATGCCAAGATGGCACCTCCCAAAAAGAAAGAAAAAGAATGCCAAGGGAAAAGCAAAAGCCTACAGCACCTGGTATTCCCAGGCGGTCTCCCATCCAGGTACTAACCAGGCCCGACCCTGCTTAGCTTCCGAGATCAGACGAGATCGGGCGTGTTCAGGGTGATGTGGCCGTAGGCGATCACCAATGCCACCCTCGACTCCTTTGAGCTTGGCCATGCCAAGATGGCACCTCCCAAAAAGAAAGAAAAAGAATGCCAAGGGAAAAGCAAAAGCCTACAGCACCTGGTATTCCCAGGCGGTCTCCCATCCAGGTACTAACCAGGCCCGACCCTGCTTAGCTTCCGAGATCAGACGAGATCGGGCGTGTTCAGGGTGATGTGGCCGTAGGCGATCACCAATGCCACCCTCGACTCCTTTGAGCTTGGCCATGCCAAGATGGCACCTCCCAAAAAGAAAGAAAAAGAATGCCAAGGGAAAAGCAAAAGCCTACAGCACCTGGTATTCCCAGGCGGTCTCCCATCCAGGTACTAACCAGGCCCGACCCTGCTTAGCTTCCGAGATCAGACGAGATCGGGCGTGTTCAGGGTGATGTGGCCGTAGGCGATCACCAATGCCACCCTCGACTCCTTTGAGCTTGGCCATGCCAAGATGGCACCTCCCAAAAAGAAAGAAAAAGAATGCCAAGGGAAAAGCAAAAGCCTACAGCACCTGGTATTCCCAGGCGGTCTCCCATCCAGGTACTAACCAGGCCCGACCCTGCTTAGCTTCCGAGATCAGACGAGATCGGGCGTGTTCAGGGTGATGTGGCCGTAGGCGATCACCAATGCCACCCTCGACTCCTTTGAGCTTGGCCATGCCAAGATGGCACCTCCCAAAAAGAAAGAAAAAGAATGCCAAGGGAAAAGCAAAAGCCTACAGCACCTGGTATTCCCAGGCGGTCTCCCATCCAGGTACTAACCAGGCCCGACCCTGCTTAGCTTCCGAGATCAGACGAGATCGGGCGTGTTCAGGGTGATGTGGCCGTAGGCGATCACCAATGCCACCCTCGACTCCTTTGAGCTTGGCCATGCCAAGATGGCACCTCCCAAAAAGAAAGAAAAAGAATGCCAAGGGAAAAGCAAAAGCCTACAGCACCTGGTATTCCCAGGCGGTCTCCCATCCAGGTACTAACCAGGCCCGACCCTGCTTAGCTTCCGAGATCAGACGAGATCGGGCGTGTTCAGGGTGATGTGGCCGTAGGCGATCACCAATGCCACCCTCGACTCCTTTGAGCTTGGCCATGCCAAGATGGCACCTCCCAAAAAGAAAGAAAAAGAATGCCAAGGGAAAAGCAAAAGCCTACAGCACCTGGTATTCCCAGGCGGTCTCCCATCCAGGTACTAACCAGGCCCGACCCTGCTTAGCTTCCGAGATCAGACGAGATCGGGCGTGTTCAGGGTGATGTGGCCGTAGGCGATCACCAATGCCACCCTCGACTCCTTTGAGCTTGGCCATGCCAAGATGGCACCTCCCAAAAAGAAAGAAAAAGAATGCCAAGGGAAAAGCAAAAGCCTACAGCACCTGGTATTCCCAGGCGGTCTCCCATCCAGGTACTAACCAGGCCCGACCCTGCTTAGCTTCCGAGATCAGACGAGATCGGGCGTGTTCAGGGTGATGTGGCCGTAGGCGATCACCAATGCCACCCTCGACTCCTTTGAGCTTGGCCATGCCAAGATGGCACCTCCCAAAAAGAAAGAAAAAGAATGCCAAGGGAAAAGCAAAAGCCTACAGCACCTGGTATTCCCAGGCGGTCTCCCATCCAGGTACTAACCAGGCCCGACCCTGCTTAGCTTCCGAGATCAGACGAGATCGGGCGTGTTCAGGGTGATGTGGCCGTAGGCGATCACCAATGCCACCCTCGACTCCTTTGAGCTTGGCCATGCCAAGATGGCACCTCCCAAAAAGAAAGAAAAAGAATGCCAAGGGAAAAGCAAAAGCCTACAGCACCTGGTATTCCCAGGCGGTCTCCCATCCAGGTACTAACCAGGCCCGACCCTGCTTAGCTTCCGAGATCAGACGAGATCGGGCGTGTTCAGGGTGATGTGGCCGTAGGCGATCACCAATGCCACCCTCGACTCCTTTGAGCTTGGCCATGCCAAGATGGCACCTCCCAAAAAGAAAGAAAAAGAATGCCAAGGGAAAAGCAAAAGCCTACAGCACCTGGTATTCCCAGGCGGTCTCCCATCCAGGTACTAACCAGGCCCGACCCTGCTTAGCTTCCGAGATCAGACGAGATCGGGCGTGTTCAGGGTGATGTGGCCGTAGGCGATCACCAATGCCACCCTCGACTCCTTTGAGCTTGGCCATGCCAAGATGGCACCTCCCAAAAAGAAAGAAAAAGAATGCCAAGGGAAAAGCAAAAGCCTACAGCACCTGGTATTCCCAGGCGGTCTCCCATCCAGGTACTAACCAGGCCCGACCCTGCTTAGCTTCCGAGATCAGACGAGATCGGGCGTGTTCAGGGTGATGTGGCCGTAGGCGATCACCAATGCCACCCTCGACTCCTTTGAGCTTGGCCATGCCAAGATGGCACCTCCCAAAAAGAAAGAAAAAGAATGCCAAGGGAAAAGCAAAAGCCTACAGCACCTGGTATTCCCAGGCGGTCTCCCATCCAGGTACTAACCAGGCCCGACCCTGCTTAGCTTCCGAGATCAGACGAGATCGGGCGTGTTCAGGGTGATGTGGCCGTAGGCGATCACCAATGCCACCCTCGACTCCTTTGAGCTTGGCCATGCCAAGATGGCACCTCCCAAAAAGAAAGAAAAAGAATGCCAAGGGAAAAGCAAAAGCCTACAGCACCTGGTATTCCCAGGCGGTCTCCCATCCAGGTACTAACCAGGCCCGACCCTGCTTAGCTTCCGAGATCAGACGAGATCGGGCGTGTTCAGGGTGATGTGGCCGTAGGCGATCACCAATGCCACCCTCGACTCCTTTGAGCTTGGCCATGCCAAGATGGCACCTCCCAAAAAGAAAGAAAAAGAATGCCAAGGGAAAAGCAAAAGCCTACAGCACCTGGTATTCCCAGGCGGTCTCCCATCCAGGTACTAACCAGGCCCGACCCTGCTTAGCTTCCGAGATCAGACGAGATCGGGCGTGTTCAGGGTGATGTGGCCGTAGGCGATCACCAATGCCACCCTCGACTCCTTTGAGCTTGGCCATGCCAAGATGGCACCTCCCAAAAAGAAAGAAAAAGAATGCCAAGGGAAAAGCAAAAGCCTACAGCACCTGGTATTCCCAGGCGGTCTCCCATCCAGGTACTAACCAGGCCCGACCCTGCTTAGCTTCCGAGATCAGACGAGATCGGGCGTGTTCAGGGTGATGTGGCCGTAGGCGATCACCAATGCCACCCTCGACTCCTTTGAGCTTGGCCATGCCAAGATGGCACCTCCCAAAAAGAAAGAAAAAGAATGCCAAGGGAAAAGCAAAAGCCTACAGCACCTGGTATTCCCAGGCGGTCTCCCATCCAGGTACTAACCAGGCCCGACCCTGCTTAGCTTCCGAGATCAGACGAGATCGGGCGTGTTCAGGGTGATGTGGCCGTAGGCGATCACCAATGCCACCCTCGACTCCTTTGAGCTTGGCCATGCCAAGATGGCACCTCCCAAAAAGAAAGAAAAAGAATGCCAAGGGAAAAGCAAAAGCCTACAGCACCTGGTATTCCCAGGCGGTCTCCCATCCAGGTACTAACCAGGCCCGACCCTGCTTAGCTTCCGAGATCAGACGAGATCGGGCGTGTTCAGGGTGATGTGGCCGTAGGCGATCACCAATGCCACCCTCGACTCCTTTGAGCTTGGCCATGCCAAGATGGCACCTCCCAAAAAGAAAGAAAAAGAATGCCAAGGGAAAAGCAAAAGCCTACAGCACCTGGTATTCCCAGGCGGTCTCCCATCCAGGTACTAACCAGGCCCGACCCTGCTTAGCTTCCGAGATCAGACGAGATCGGGCGTGTTCAGGGTGATGTGGCCGTAGGCGATCACCAATGCCACCCTCGACTCCTTTGAGCTTGGCCATGCCAAGATGGCACCTCCCAAAAAGAAAGAAAAAGAATGCCAAGGGAAAAGCAAAAGCCTACAGCACCTGGTATTCCCAGGCGGTCTCCCATCCAGGTACTAACCAGGCCCGACCCTGCTTAGCTTCCGAGATCAGACGAGATCGGGCGTGTTCAGGGTGATGTGGCCGTAGGCGATCACCAATGCCACCCTCGACTCCTTTGAGCTTGGCCATGCCAAGATGGCACCTCCCAAAAAGAAAGAAAAAGAATGCCAAGGGAAAAGCAAAAGCCTACAGCACCTGGTATTCCCAGGCGGTCTCCCATCCAGGTACTAACCAGGCCCGACCCTGCTTAGCTTCCGAGATCAGACGAGATCGGGCGTGTTCAGGGTGATGTGGCCGTAGGCGATCACCAATGCCACCCTCGACTCCTTTGAGCTTGGCCATGCCAAGATGGCACCTCCCAAAAAGAAAGAAAAAGAATGCCAAGGGAAAAGCAAAAGCCTACAGCACCTGGTATTCCCAGGCGGTCTCCCATCCAGGTACTAACCAGGCCCGACCCTGCTTAGCTTCCGAGATCAGACGAGATCGGGCGTGTTCAGGGTGATGTGGCCGTAGGCGATCACCAATGCCACCCTCGACTCCTTTGAGCTTGGCCATGCCAAGATGGCACCTCCCAAAAAGAAAGAAAAAGAATGCCAAGGGAAAAGCAAAAGCCTACAGCACCTGGTATTCCCAGGCGGTCTCCCATCCAGGTACTAACCAGGCCCGACCCTGCTTAGCTTCCGAGATCAGACGAGATCGGGCGTGTTCAGGGTGATGTGGCCGTAGGCGATCACCAATGCCACCCTCGACTCCTTTGAGCTTGGCCATGCCAAGATGGCACCTCCCAAAAAGAAAGAAAAAGAATGCCAAGGGAAAAGCAAAAGCCTACAGCACCTGGTATTCCCAGGCGGTCTCCCATCCAGGTACTAACCAGGCCCGACCCTGCTTAGCTTCCGAGATCAGACGAGATCGGGCGTGTTCAGGGTGATGTGGCCGTAGGCGATCACCAATGCCACCCTCGACTCCTTTGAGCTTGGCCATGCCAAGATGGCACCTCCCAAAAAGAAAGAAAAAGAATGCCAAGGGAAAAGCAAAAGCCTACAGCACCTGGTATTCCCAGGCGGTCTCCCATCCAGGTACTAACCAGGCCCGACCCTGCTTAGCTTCCGAGATCAGACGAGATCGGGCGTGTTCAGGGTGATGTGGCCGTAGGCGATCACCAATGCCACCCTCGACTCCTTTGAGCTTGGCCATGCCAAGATGGCACCTCCCAAAAAGAAAGAAAAAGAATGCCAAGGGAAAAGCAAAAGCCTACAGCACCTGGTATTCCCAGGCGGTCTCCCATCCAGGTACTAACCAGGCCCGACCCTGCTTAGCTTCCGAGATCAGACGAGATCGGGCGTGTTCAGGGTGATGTGGCCGTAGGCGATCACCAATGCCACCCTCGACTCCTTTGAGCTTGGCCATGCCAAGATGGCACCTCCCAAAAAGAAAGAAAAAGAATGCCAAGGGAAAAGCAAAAGCCTACAGCACCTGGTATTCCCAGGCGGTCTCCCATCCAGGTACTAACCAGGCCCGACCCTGCTTAGCTTCCGAGATCAGACGAGATCGGGCGTGATCAGGGTGATGTGGCCGTAGGCGATCACCAATGCCACCCTCGACTCCTTTGAGCTTGGCCATGCCAAGATGGCACCTCCCAAAAAGAAAGAAAAAGAATGCCAAGGGAAAAGCAAAAGCCTACAGCACCTGGTATTCCCAGGCGGTCTCCCATCCAGGTACTAACCAGGCCCGACCCTGCTTAGCTTCCGAGATCAGACGAGATCGGGCGTGTTCAGGGTGATGTGGCCGTAGGCGATCACCAATGCCACCCTCGACTCCTTTGAGCTTGGCCATGCCAAGATGGCACCTCCCAAAAAGAAAGAAAAAGAATGCCAAGGGAAAAGCAAAAGCCTACAGCACCTGGTATTCCCAGGCGGTCTCCCATCCAGGTACTAACCAGGCCCGACCCTGCTTAGCTTCCGAGATCAGACGAGATCGGGCGTGTTCAGGGTGATGTGGCCGTAGGCGATCACCAATGCCACCCTCGACTCCTTTGAGCTTGGCCATGCCAAGATGGCACCTCCCAAAAAGAAAGAAAAAGAATGCCAAGGGAAAAGCAAAAGCCTACAGCACCTGGTATTCCCAGGCGGTCTCCCATCCAGGT
Source organism: Pelophylax lessonae (assembly GCF_965119305.1). Classification (NCBI taxonomy): domain Eukaryota; kingdom Metazoa; phylum Chordata; class Amphibia; order Anura; family Ranidae; genus Pelophylax; species Pelophylax lessonae. The sequence continues at coordinate 40,078 of NW_028119687.1, forward strand.
ACTAACCAGGCCCGACCCTGCTTAGCTTCCGAGATCAGACGAGATCGGGCGTGTTCAGGGTGATGTGGCCGTAGGCGATCACCAATGCCACCCTCGACTCCTTTGAGCTTGGCCATGCCAAGATGGCACCTCCCAAAAAGAAAGAAAAAGAATGCCAAGGGAAAAGCAAAAGCCTACAGCACCTGGTATTCCCAGGCGGTCTCCCATCCAGGTACTAACCAGGCCCGACCCTGCTTAGCTTCCGAGATCAGACGAGATCGGGCGTGTTCAGGGTGATGTGGCCGTAGGCGATCACCAATGCCACCCTCGACTCCTTTGAGCTTGGCCATGCCAAGATGGCACCTCCCAAAAAGAAAGAAAAAGAATGCCAAGGGAAAAGCAAAAGCCTACAGCACCTGGTATTCCCAGGCGGTCTCCCATCCAGGTACTAACCAGGCCCGACCCTGCTTAGCTTCCGAGATCAGACGAGATCGGGCGTGTTCAGGGTGATGTGGCCGTAGGCGATCACCAATGCCACCCTCGACTCCTTTGAGCTTGGCCATGCCAAGATGGCACCTCCCAAAAAGAAAGAAAAAGAATGCCAAGGGAAAAGCAAAAGCCTACAGCACCTGGTATTCCCAGGCGGTCTCCCATCCAGGTACTAACCAGGCCCGACCCTGCTTAGCTTCCGAGATCAGACGAGATCGGGCGTGTTCAGGGTGATGTGGCCGTAGGCGATCACCAATGCCACCCTCGACTCCTTTGAGCTTGGCCATGCCAAGATGGCACCTCCCAAAAAGAAAGAAAAAGAATGCCAAGGGAAAAGCAAAAGCCTACAGCACCTGGTATTCCCAGGCGGTCTCCCATCCAGGTACTAACCAGGCCCGACCCTGCTTAGCTTCCGAGATCAGACGAGATCGGGCGTGTTCAGGGTGATGTGGCCGTAGGCGATCACCAATGCCACCCTCGACTCCTTTGAGCTTGGCCATGCCAAGATGGCACCTCCCAAAAAGAAAGAAAAAGAATGCCAAGGGAAAAGCAAAAGCCTACAGCACCTGGTATTCCCAGGCGGTCTCCCATCCAGGTACTAACCAGGCCCGACCCTGCTTAGCTTCCGAGATCAGACGAGATCGGGCGTGTTCAGGGTGATGTGGCCGTAGGCGATCACCAATGCCACCCTCGACTCCTTTGAGCTTGGCCATGCCAAGATGGCACCTCCCAAAAAGAAAGAAAAAGAATGCCAAGGGAAAAGCAAAAGCCTACAGCACCTGGTATTCCCAGGCGGTCTCCCATCCAGGTACTAACCAGGCCCGACCCTGCTTAGCTTCCGAGATCAGACGAGATCGGGCGTGTTCAGGGTGATGTGGCCGTAGGCGATCACCAATGCCACCCTCGACTCCTTTGAGCTTGGCCATGCCAAGATGGCACCTCCCAAAAAGAAAGAAAAAGAATGCCAAGGGAAAAGCAAAAGCCTACAGCACCTGGTATTCCCAGGCGGTCTCCCATCCAGGTACTAACCAGGCCCGACCCTGCTTAGCTTCCGAGATCAGACGAGATCGGGCGTGTTCAGGGTGATGTGGCCGTAGGCGATCACCAATGCCACCCTCGACTCCTTTGAGCTTGGCCATGCCAAGATGGCACCTCCCAAAAAGAAAGAAAAAGAATGCCAAGGGAAAAGCAAAAGCCTACAGCACCTGGTATTCCCAGGCGGTCTCCCATCCAGGTACTAACCAGGCCCGACCCTGCTTAGCTTCCGAGATCAGACGAGATCGGGCGTGTTCAGGGTGATGTGGCCGTAGGCGATCACCAATGCCACCCTCGACTCCTTTGAGCTTGGCCATGCCAAGATGGCACCTCCCAAAAAGAAAGAAAAAGAATGCCAAGGGAAAAGCAAAAGCCTACAGCACCTGGTATTCCCAGGCGGTCTCCCATCCAGGTACTAACCAGGCCCGACCCTGCTTAGCTTCCGAGATCAGACGAGATCGGGCGTGTTCAGGGTGATGTGGCCGTAGGCGATCACCAATGCCACCCTCGACTCCTTTGAGCTTGGCCATGCCAAGATGGCACCTCCCAAAAAGAAAGAAAAAGAATGCCAAGGGAAAAGCAAAAGCCTACAGCACCTGGTATTCCCAGGCGGTCTCCCATCCAGGTACTAACCAGGCCCGACCCTGCTTAGCTTCCGAGATCAGACGAGATCGGGCGTGTTCAGGGTGATGTGGCCGTAGGCGATCACCAATGCCACCCTCGACTCCTTTGAGCTTGGCCATGCCAAGATGGCACCTCCCAAAAAGAAAGAAAAAGAATGCCAAGGGAAAAGCAAAAGCCTACAGCACCTGGTATTCCCAGGCGGTCTCCCATCCAGGTACTAACCAGGCCCGACCCTGCTTAGCTTCCGAGATCAGACGAGATCGGGCGTGTTCAGGGTGATGTGGCCGTAGGCGATCACCAATGCCACCCTCGACTCCTTTGAGCTTGGCCATGCCAAGATGGCACCTCCCAAAAAGAAAGAAAAAGAATGCCAAGGGAAAAGCAAAAGCCTACAGCACCTGGTATTCCCAGGCGGTCTCCCATCCAGGTACTAACCAGGCCCGACCCTGCTTAGCTTCCGAGATCAGACGAGATCGGGCGTGTTCAGGGTGATGTGGCCGTAGGCGATCACCAATGCCACCCTCGACTCCTTTGAGCTTGGCCATGCCAAGATGGCACCTCCCAAAAAGAAAGAAAAAGAATGCCAAGGGAAAAGCAAAAGCCTACAGCACCTGGTATTCCCAGGCGGTCTCCCATCCAGGTACTAACCAGGCCCGACCCTGCTTAGCTTCCGAGATCAGACGAGATCGGGCGTGTTCAGGGTGATGTGGCCGTAGGCGATCACCAATGCCACCCTCGACTCCTTTGAGCTTGGCCATGCCAAGATGGCACCTCCCAAAAAGAAAGAAAAAGAATGCCAAGGGAAAAGCAAAAGCCTACAGCACCTGGTATTCCCAGGCGGTCTCCCATCCAGGTACTAACCAGGCCCGACCCTGCTTAGCTTCCGAGATCAGACGAGATCGGGCGTGTTCAGGGTGATGTGGCCGTAGGCGATCACCAATGCCACCCTCGACTCCTTTGAGCTTGGCCATGCCAAGATGGCACCTCCCAAAAAGAAAGAAAAAGAATGCCAAGGGAAAAGCAAAAGCCTACAGCACCTGGTATTCCCAGGCGGTCTCCCATCCAGGTACTAACCAGGCCCGACCCTGCTTAGCTTCCGAGATCAGACGAGATCGGGCGTGTTCAGGGTGATGTGGCCGTAGGCGATCACCAATGCCACCCTCGACTCCTTTGAGCTTGGCCATGCCAAGATGGCACCTCCCAAAAAGAAAGAAAAAGAATGCCAAGGGAAAAGCAAAAGCCTACAGCACCTGGTATTCCCAGGCGGTCTCCCATCCAGGTACTAACCAGGCCCGACCCTGCTTAGCTTCCGAGATCAGACGAGATCGGGCGTGTTCAGGGTGATGTGGCCGTAGGCGATCACCAATGCCACCCTCGACTCCTTTGAGCTTGGCCATGCCAAGATGGCACCTCCCAAAAAGAAAGAAAAAGAATGCCAAGGGAAAAGCAAAAGCCTACAGCACCTGGTATTCCCAGGCGGTCTCCCATCCAGGTACTAACCAGGCCCGACCCTGCTTAGCTTCCGAGATCAGACGAGATCGGGCGTGTTCAGGGTGATGTGGCCGTAGGCGATCACCAATGCCACCCTCGACTCCTTTGAGCTTGGCCATGCCAAGATGGCACCTCCCAAAAAGAAAGAAAAAGAATGCCAAGGGAAAAGCAAAAGCCTACAGCACCTGGTATTCCCAGGCGGTCTCCCATCCAGGTACTAACCAGGCCCGACCCTGCTTAGCTTCCGAGATCAGACGAGATCGGGCGTGTTCAGGGTGATGTGGCCGTAGGCGATCACCAATGCCACCCTCGACTCCTTTGAGCTTGGCCATGCCAAGATGGCACCTCCCAAAAAGAAAGAAAAAGAATGCCAAGGGAAAAGCAAAAGCCTACAGCACCTGGTATTCCCAGGCGGTCTCCCATCCAGGTACTAACCAGGCCCGACCCTGCTTAGCTTCCGAGATCAGACGAGATCGGGCGTGTTCAGGGTGATGTGGCCGTAGGCGATCACCAATGCCACCCTCGACTCCTTTGAGCTTGGCCATGCCAAGATGGCACCTCCCAAAAAGAAAGAAAAAGAATGCCAAGGGAAAAGCAAAAGCCTACAGCACCTGGTATTCCCAGGCGGTCTCCCATCCAGGTACTAACCAGGCCCGACCCTGCTTAGCTTCCGAGATCAGACGAGATCGGGCGTGTTCAGGGTGATGTGGCCGTAGGCGATCACCAATGCCACCCTCGACTCCTTTGAGCTTGGCCATGCCAAGATGGCACCTCCCAAAAAGAAAGAAAAAGAATGCCAAGGGAAAAGCAAAAGCCTACAGCACCTGGTATTCCCAGGCGGTCTCCCATCCAGGTACTAACCAGGCCCGACCCTGCTTAGCTTCCGAGATCAGACGAGATCGGGCGTGTTCAGGGTGATGTGGCCGTAGGCGATCACCAATGCCACCCTCGACTCCTTTGAGCTTGGCCATGCCAAGATGGCACCTCCCAAAAAGAAAGAAAAAGAATGCCAAGGGAAAAGCAAAAGCCTACAGCACCTGGTATTCCCAGGCGGTCTCCCATCCAGGTACTAACCAGGCCCGACCCTGCTTAGCTTCCGAGATCAGACGAGATCGGGCGTGTTCAGGGTGATGTGGCCGTAGGCGATCACCAATGCCACCCTCGACTCCTTTGAGCTTGGCCATGCCAAGATGGCACCTCCCAAAAAGAAAGAAAAAGAATGCCAAGGGAAAAGCAAAAGCCTACAGCACCTGGTATTCCCAGGCGGTCTCCCATCCAGGTACTAACCAGGCCCGACCCTGCTTAGCTTCCGAGATCAGACGAGATCGGGCGTGTTCAGGGTGATGTGGCCGTAGGCGATCACCAATGCCACCCTCGACTCCTTTGAGCTTGGCCATGCCAAGATGGCACCTCCCAAAAAGAAAGAAAAAGAATGCCAAGGGAAAAGCAAAAGCCTACAGCACCTGGTATTCCCAGGCGGTCTCCCATCCAGGTACTAACCAGGCCCGACCCTGCTTAGCTTCCGAGATCAGACGAGATCGGGCGTGTTCAGGGTGATGTGGCCGTAGGCGATCACCAATGCCACCCTCGACTCCTTTGAGCTTGGCCATGCCAAGATGGCACCTCCCAAAAAGAAAGAAAAAGAATGCCAAGGGAAAAGCAAAAGCCTACAGCACCTGGTATTCCCAGGCGGTCTCCCATCCAGGTACTAACCAGGCCCGACCCTGCTTAGCTTCCGAGATCAGACGAGATCGGGCGTGTTCAGGGTGATGTGGCCGTAGGCGATCACCAATGCCACCCTCGACTCCTTTGAGCTTGGCCATGCCAAGATGGCACCTCCCAAAAAGAAAGAAAAAGAATGCCAAGGGAAAAGCAAAAGCCTACAGCACCTGGTATTCCCAGGCGGTCTCCCATCCAGGTACTAACCAGGCCCGACCCTGCTTAGCTTCCGAGATCAGACGAGATCGGGCGTGTTCAGGGTGATGTGGCCGTAGGCGATCACCAATGCCACCCTCGACTCCTTTGAGCTTGGCCATGCCAAGATGGCACCTCCCAAAAAGAAAGAAAAAGAATGCCAAGGGAAAAGCAAAAGCCTACAGCACCTGGTATTCCCAGGCGGTCTCCCATCCAGGTACTAACCAGGCCCGACCCTGCTTAGCTTCCGAGATCAGACGAGATCGGGCGTGTTCAGGGTGATGTGGCCGTAGGCGATCACCAATGCCACCCTCGACTCCTTTGAGCTTGGCCATGCCAAGATGGCACCTCCCAAAAAGAAAGAAAAAGAATGCCAAGGGAAAAGCAAAAGCCTACAGCACCTGGTATTCCCAGGCGGTCTCCCATCCAGGTACTAACCAGGCCCGACCCTGCTTAGCTTCCGAGATCAGACGAGATCGGGCGTGTTCAGGGTGATGTGGCCGTAGGCGATCACCAATGCCACCCTCGACTCCTTTGAGCTTGGCCATGCCAAGATGGCACCTCCCAAAAAGAAAGAAAAAGAATGCCAAGGGAAAAGCAAAAGCCTACAGCACCTGGTATTCCCAGGCGGTCTCCCATCCAGGTACTAACCAGGCCCGACCCTGCTTAGCTTCCGAGATCAGACGAGATCGGGCGTGTTCAGGGTGATGTGGCCGTAGGCGATCACCAATGCCACCCTCGACTCCTTTGAGCTTGGCCATGCCAAGATGGCACCTCCCAAAAAGAAAGAAAAAGAATGCCAAGGGAAAAGCAAAAGCCTACAGCACCTGGTATTCCCAGGCGGTCTCCCATCCAGGTACTAACCAGGCCCGACCCTGCTTAGCTTCCGAGATCAGACGAGATCGGGCGTGTTCAGGGTGATGTGGCCGTAGGCGATCACCAATGCCACCCTCGACTCCTTTGAGCTTGGCCATGCCAAGATGGCACCTCCCAAAAAGAAAGAAAAAGAATGCCAAGGGAAAAGCAAAAGCCTACAGCACCTGGTATTCCCAGGCGGTCTCCCATCCAGGTACTAACCAGGCCCGACCCTGCTTAGCTTCCGAGATCAGACGAGATCGGGCGTGTTCAGGGTGATGTGGCCGTAGGCGATCACCAATGCCACCCTCGACTCCTTTGAGCTTGGCCATGCCAAGATGGCACCTCCCAAAAAGAAAGAAAAAGAATGCCAAGGGAAAAGCAAAAGCCTACAGCACCTGGTATTCCCAGGCGGTCTCCCATCCAGGTACTAACCAGGCCCGACCCTGCTTAGCTTCCGAGATCAGACGAGATCGGGCGTGTTCAGGGTGATGTGGCCGTAGGCGATCACCAATGCCACCCTCGACTCCTTTGAGCTTGGCCATGCCAAGATGGCACCTCCCAAAAAGAAAGAAAAAGAATGCCAAGGGAAAAGCAAAAGCCTACAGCACCTGGTATTCCCAGGCGGTCTCCCATCCAGGTACTAACCAGGCCCGACCCTGCTTAGCTTCCGAGATCAGACGAGATCGGGCGTGTTCAGGGTGATGTGGCCGTAGGCGATCACCAATGCCACCCTCGACTCCTTTGAGCTTGGCCATGCCAAGATGGCACCTCCCAAAAAGAAAGAAAAAGAATGCCAAGGGAAAAGCAAAAGCCTACAGCACCTGGTATTCCCAGGCGGTCTCCCATCCAGGTACTAACCAGGCCCGACCCTGCTTAGCTTCCGAGATCAGACGAGATCGGGCGTGTTCAGGGTGATGTGGCCGTAGGCGATCACCAATGCCACCCTCGACTCCTTTGAGCTTGGCCATGCCAAGATGGCACCTCCCAAAAAGAAAGAAAAAGAATGCCAAGGGAAAAGCAAAAGCCTACAGCACCTGGTATTCCCAGGCGGTCTCCCATCCAGGTACTAACCAGGCCCGACCCTGCTTAGCTTCCGAGATCAGACGAGATCGGGCGTGTTCAGGGTGATGTGGCCGTAGGCGATCACCAATGCCACCCTCGACTCCTTTGAGCTTGGCCATGCCAAGATGGCACCTCCCAAAAAGAAAGAAAAAGAATGCCAAGGGAAAAGCAAAAGCCTACAGCACCTGGTATTCCCAGGCGGTCTCCCATCCAGGTACTAACCAGGCCCGACCCTGCTTAGCTTCCGAGATCAGACGAGATCGGGCGTGTTCAGGGTGATGTGGCCGTAGGCGATCACCAATGCCACCCTCGACTCCTTTGAGCTTGGCCATGCCAAGATGGCACCTCCCAAAAAGAAAGAAAAAGAATGCCAAGGGAAAAGCAAAAGCCTACAGCACCTGGTATTCCCAGGCGGTCTCCCATCCAGGTACTAACCAGGCCCGACCCTGCTTAGCTTCCGAGATCAGACGAGATCGGGCGTGTTCAGGGTGATGTGGCCGTAGGCGATCACCAATGCCACCCTCGACTCCTTTGAGCTTGGCCATGCCAAGATGGCACCTCCCAAAAAGAAAGAAAAAGAATGCCAAGGGAAAAGCAAAAGCCTACAGCACCTGGTATTCCCAGGCGGTCTCCCATCCAGGTACTAACCAGGCCCGACCCTGCTTAGCTTCCGAGATCAGACGAGATCGGGCGTGTTCAGGGTGATGTGGCCGTAGGCGATCACCAATGCCACCCTCGACTCCTTTGAGCTTGGCCATGCCAAGATGGCACCTCCCAAAAAGAAAGAAAAAGAATGCCAAGGGAAAAGCAAAAGCCTACAGCACCTGGTATTCCCAGGCGGTCTCCCATCCAGGTACTAACCAGGCCCGACCCTGCTTAGCTTCCGAGATCAGACGAGATCGGGCGTGTTCAGGGTGATGTGGCCGTAGGCGATCACCAATGCCACCCTCGACTCCTTTGAGCTTGGCCATGCCAAGATGGCACCTCCCAAAAAGAAAGAAAAAGAATGCCAAGGGAAAAGCAAAAGCCTACAGCACCTGGTATTCCCAGGCGGTCTCCCATCCAGGTACTAACCAGGCCCGACCCTGCTTAGCTTCCGAGATCAGACGAGATCGGGCGTGTTCAGGGTGATGTGGCCGTAGGCGATCACCAATGCCACCCTCGACTCCTTTGAGCTTGGCCATGCCAAGATGGCACCTCCCAAAAAGAAAGAAAAAGAATGCCAAGGGAAAAGCAAAAGCCTACAGCACCTGGTATTCCCAGGCGGTCTCCCATCCAGGTACTAACCAGGCCCGACCCTGCTTAGCTTCCGAGATCAGACGAGATCGGGCGTGTTCAGGGTGATGTGGCCGTAGGCGATCACCAATGCCACCCTCGACTCCTTTGAGCTTGGCCATGCCAAGATGGCACCTCCCAAAAAGAAAGAAAAAGAATGCCAAGGGAAAAGCAAAAGCCTACAGCACCTGGTATTCCCAGGCGGTCTCCCATCCAGGTACTAACCAGGCCCGACCCTGCTTAGCTTCCGAGATCAGACGAGATCGGGCGTGTTCAGGGTGATGTGGCCGTAGGCGATCACCAATGCCACCCTCGACTCCTTTGAGCTTGGCCATGCCAAGATGGCACCTCCCAAAAAGAAAGAAAAAGAATGCCAAGGGAAAAGCAAAAGCCTACAGCACCTGGTATTCCCAGGCGGTCTCCCATCCAGGTACTAACCAGGCCCGACCCTGCTTAGCTTCCGAGATCAGACGAGATCGGGCGTGTTCAGGGTGATGTGGCCGTAGGCGATCACCAATGCCACCCTCGACTCCTTTGAGCTTGGCCATGCCAAGATGGCACCTCCCAAAAAGAAAGAAAAAGAATGCCAAGGGAAAAGCAAAAGCCTACAGCACCTGGTATTCCCAGGCGGTCTCCCATCCAGGTACTAACCAGGCCCGACCCTGCTTAGCTTCCGAGATCAGACGAGATCGGGCAGTGTTCAGGGTGATGTGGCCGTAGGCGATCACCAATGCCACCCTCGACTCCTTTGAGCTTGGCCATGCCAAGATGGCACCTCCCAAAAAGAAAGAAAAAGAATGCCAAGGGAAAAGCAAAAGCCTACAGCACCTGGTATTCCCAGGCGGTCTCCCATCCAGGTACTAACCAGGCCCGACCCTGCTTAGCTTCCGAGATCAGACGAGATCGGGCGTGTTCAGGGTGATGTGGCCGTAGGCGATCACCAATGCCACCCTCGACTCCTTTGAGCTTGGCCATGCCAAGATGGCACCTCCCAAAAAGAAAGAAAAAGAATGCCAAGGGAAAAGCAAAAGCCTACAGCACCTGGTATTCCCAGGCGGTCTCCCATCCAGGTACTAACCAGGCCCGACCCTGCTTAGCTTCCGAGATCAGACGAGATCGGGCGTGTTCAGGGTGATGTGGCCGTAGGCGATCACCAATGCCACCCTCGACTCCTTTGAGCTTGGCCATGCCAAGATGGCACCTCCCAAAAAGAAAGAAAAAGAATGCCAAGGGAAAAGCAAAAGCCTACAGCACCTGGTATTCCCAGGCGGTCTCCCATCCAGGTACTAACCAGGCCCGACCCTGCTTAGCTTCCGAGATCAGACGAGATCGGGCGTGTTCAGGGTGATGTGGCCGTAGGCGATCACCAATGCCACCCTCGACTCCTTTGAGCTTGGCCATGCCAAGATGGCACCTCCCAAAAAGAAAGAAAAAGAATGCCAAGGGAAAAGCAAAAGCCTACAGCACCTGGTATTCCCAGGCGGTCTCCCATCCAGGTACTAACCAGGCCCGACCCTGCTTAGCTTCCGAGATCAGACGAGATCGGGCGTGTTCAGGGTGATGTGGCCGTAGGCGATCACCAATGCCACCCTCGACTCCTTTGAGCTTGGCCATGCCAAGATGGCACCTCCCAAAAAGAAAGAAAAAGAATGCCAAGGGAAAAGCAAAAGCCTACAGCACCTGGTATTCCCAGGCGGTCTCCCATCCAGGTACTAACCAGGCCCGACCCTGCTTAGCTTCCGAGATCAGACGAGATCGGGCGTGTTCAGGGTGATGTGGCCGTAGGCGATCACCAATGCCACCCTCGACTCCTTTGAGCTTGGCCATGCCAAGATGGCACCTCCCAAAAAGAAAGAAAAAGAATGCCAAGGGAAAAGCAAAAGCCTACAGCACCTGGTATTCCCAGGCGGTCTCCCATCCAGGTACTAACCAGGCCCGACCCTGCTTAGCTTCCGAGATCAGACGAGATCGGGCGTGTTCAGGGTGATGTGGCCGTAGGCGATCACCAATGCCACCCTCGACTCCTTTGAGCTTGGCCATGCCAAGATGGCACCTCCCAAAAAGAAAGAAAAAGAATGCCAAGGGAAAAGCAAAAGCCTACAGCACCTGGTATTCCCAGGCGGTCTCCCATCCAGGTACTAACCAGGCCCGACCCTGCTTAGCTTCCGAGATCAGACGAGATCGGGCGTGTTCAGGGTGATGTGGCCGTAGGCGATCACCAATGCCACCCTCGACTCCTTTGAGCTTGGCCATGCCAAGATGGCACCTCCCAAAAAGAAAGAAAAAGAATGCCAAGGGAAAAGCAAAAGCCTACAGCACCTGGTATTCCCAGGCGGTCTCCCATCCAGGTACTAACCAGGCCCGACCCTGCTTAGCTTCCGAGATCAGACGAGATCGGGCGTGTTCAGGGTGATGTGGCCGTAGGCGATCACCAATGCCACCCTCGACTCCTTTGAGCTTGGCCATGCCAAGATGGCACCTCCCAAAAAGAAAGAAAAAGAATGCCAAGGGAAAAGCAAAAGCCTACAGCACCTGGTATTCCCAGGCGGTCTCCCATCCAGGTACTAACCAGGCCCGACCCTGCTTAGCTTCCGAGATCAGACGAGATCGGGCGTGTTCAGGGTGATGTGGCCGTAGGCGATCACCAATGCCACCCTCGACTCCTTTGAGCTTGGCCATGCCAAGATGGCACCTCCCAAAAAGAAAGAAAAAGAATGCCAAGGGAAAAGCAAAAGCCTACAGCACCTGGTATTCCCAGGCGGTCTCCCATCCAGGTACTAACCAGGCCCGACCCTGCTTAGCTTCCGAGATCAGACGAGATCGGGCGTGTTCAGGGTGATGTGGCCGTAGGCGATCACCAATGCCACCCTCGACTCCTTTGAGCTTGGCCATGCCAAGATGGCACCTCCCAAAAAGAAAGAAAAAGAATGCCAAGGGAAAAGCAAAAGCCTACAGCACCTGGTATTCCCAGGCGGTCTCCCATCCAGGTACTAACCAGGCCCGACCCTGCTTAGCTTCCGAGATCAGACGAGATCGGGCGTGTTCAGGGTGATGTGGCCGTAGGCGATCACCAATGCCACCCTCGACTCCTTTGAGCTTGGCCATGCCAAGATGGCACCTCCCAAAAAGAAAGAAAAAGAATGCCAAGGGAAAAGCAAAAGCCTACAGCACCTGGTATTCCCAGGCGGTCTCCCATCCAGGTACTAACCAGGCCCGACCCTGCTTAGCTTCCGAGATCAGACGAGATCGGGCGTGTTCAGGGTGATGTGGCCGTAGGCGATCACCAATGCCACCCTCGACTCCTTTGAGCTTGGCCATGCCAAGATGGCACCTCCCAAAAAGAAAGAAAAAGAATGCCAAGGGAAAAGCAAAAGCCTACAGCACCTGGTATTCCCAGGCGGTCTCCCATCCAGGTACTAACCAGGCCCGACCCTGCTTAGCTTCCGAGATCAGACGAGATCGGGCGTGTTCAGGGTGATGTGGCCGTAGGCGATCACCAATGCCACCCTCGACTCCTTTGAGCTTGGCCATGCCAAGATGGCACCTCCCAAAAAGAAAGAAAAAGAATGCCAAGGGAAAAGCAAAAGCCTACAGCACCTGGTATTCCCAGGCGGTCTCCCATCCAGGTACTAACCAGGCCCGACCCTGCTTAGCTTCCGAGATCAGACGAGATCGGGCGTGTTCAGGGTGATGTGGCCGTAGGCGATCACCAATGCCACCCTCGACTCCTTTGAGCTTGGCCATGCCAAGATGGCACCTCCCAAAAAGAAAGAAAAAGAATGCCAAGGGAAAAGCAAAAGCCTACAGCACCTGGTATTCCCAGGCGGTCTCCCATCCAGGTACTAACCAGGCCCGACCCTGCTTAGCTTCCGAGATCAGACGAGATCGGGCGTGTTCAGGGTGATGTGGCCGTAGGCGATCACCAATGCCACCCTCGACTCCTTTGAGCTTGGCCATGCCAAGATGGCACCTCCCAAAAAGAAAGAAAAAGAATGCCAAGGGAAAAGCAAAAGCCTACAGCACCTGGTATTCCCAGGCGGTCTCCCATCCAGGTACTAACCAGGCCCGACCCTGCTTAGCTTCCGAGATCAGACGAGATCGGGCGTGTTCAGGGTGATGTGGCCGTAGGCGATCACCAATGCCACCCTCGACTCCTTTGAGCTTGGCCATGCCAAGATGGCACCTCCCAAAAAGAAAGAAAAAGAATGCCAAGGGAAAAGCAAAAGCCTACAGCACCTGGTATTCCCAGGCGGTCTCCCATCCAGGTACTAACCAGGCCCGACCCTGCTTAGCTTCCGAGATCAGACGAGATCGGGCGTGTTCAGGGTGATGTGGCCGTAGGCGATCACCAATGCCACCCTCGACTCCTTTGAGCTTGGCCATGCCAAGATGGCACCTCCCAAAAAGAAAGAAAAAGAATGCCAAGGGAAAAGCAAAAGCCTACAGCACCTGGTATTCCCAGGCGGTCTCCCATCCAGGTACTAACCAGGCCCGACCCTGCTTAGCTTCCGAGATCAGACGAGATCGGGCGTGTTCAGGGTGATGTGGCCGTAGGCGATCACCAATGCCACCCTCGACTCCTTTGAGCTTGGCCATGCCAAGATGGCACCTCCCAAAAAGAAAGAAAAAGAATGCCAAGGGAAAAGCAAAAGCCTACAGCACCTGGTATTCCCAGGCGGTCTCCCATCCAGGTACTAACCAGGCCCGACCCTGCTTAGCTTCCGAGATCAGACGAGATCGGGCGTGTTCAGGGTGATGTGGCCGTAGGCGATCACCAATGCCACCCTCGACTCCTTTGAGCTTGGCCATGCCAAGATGGCACCTCCCAAAAAGAAAGAAAAAGAATGCCAAGGGAAAAGCAAAAGCCTACAGCACCTGGTATTCCCAGGCGGTCTCCCATCCAGGTACTAACCAGGCCCGACCCTGCTTAGCTTCCGAGATCAGACGAGATCGGGCGTGTTCAGGGTGATGTGGCCGTAGGCGATCACCAATGCCACCCTCGACTCCTTTGAGCTTGGCCATGCCAAGATGGCACCTCCCAAAAAGAAAGAAAAAGAATGCCAAGGGAAAAGCAAAAGCCTACAGCACCTGGTATTCCCAGGCGGTCTCCCATCCAGGTACTAACCAGGCCCGACCCTGCTTAGCTTCCGAGATCAGACGAGATCGGGCGTGTTCAGGGTGATGTGGCCGTAGGCGATCACCAATGCCACCCTCGACTCCTTTGAGCTTGGCCATGCCAAGATGGCACCTCCCAAAAAGAAAGAAAAAGAATGCCAAGGGAAAAGCAAAAGCCTACAGCACCTGGTATTCCCAGGCGGTCTCCCATCCAGGTACTAACCAGGCCCGACCCTGCTTAGCTTCCGAGATCAGACGAGATCGGGCGTGTTCAGGGTGATGTGGCCGTAGGCGATCACCAATGCCACCCTCGACTCCTTTGAGCTTGGCCATGCCAAGATGGCACCTCCCAAAAAGAAAGAAAAAGAATGCCAAGGGAAAAGCAAAAGCCTACAGCACCTGGTATTCCCAGGCGGTCTCCCATCCAGGTACTAACCAGGCCCGACCCTGCTTAGCTTCCGAGATCAGACGAGATCGGGCGTGTTCAGGGTGATGTGGCCGTAGGCGATCACCAATGCCACCCTCGACTCCTTTGAGCTTGGCCATGCCAAGATGGCACCTCCCAAAAAGAAAGAAAAAGAATGCCAAGGGAAAAGCAAAAGCCTACAGCACCTGGTATTCCCAGGCGGTCTCCCATCCAGGTACTAACCAGGCCCGACCCTGCTTAGCTTCCGAGATCAGACGAGATCGGGCGTGTTCAGGGTGATGTGGCCGTAGGCGATCACCAATGCCACCCTCGACTCCTTTGAGCTTGGCCATGCCAAGATGGCACCTCCCAAAAAGAAAGAAAAAGAATGCCAAGGGAAAAGCAAAAGCCTACAGCACCTGGTATTCCCAGGCGGTCTCCCATCCAGGTACTAACCAGGCCCGACCCTGCTTAGCTTCCGAGATCAGACGAGATCGGGCGTGTTCAGGGTGATGTGGCCGTAGGCGATCACCAATGCCACCCTCGACTCCTTTGAGCTTGGCCATGCCAAGATGGCACCTCCCAAAAAGAAAGAAAAAGAATGCCAAGGGAAAAGCAAAAGCCTACAGCACCTGGTATTCCCAGGCGGTCTCCCATCCAGGTACTAACCAGGCCCGACCCTGCTTAGCTTCCGAGATCAGACGAGATCGGGCGTGTTCAGGGTGATGTGGCCGTAGGCGATCACCAATGCCACCCTCGACTCCTTTGAGCTTGGCCATGCCAAGATGGCACCTCCCAAAAAGAAAGAAAAAGAATGCCAAGGGAAAAGCAAAAGCCTACAGCACCTGGTATTCCCAGGCGGTCTCCCATCCAGGTACTAACCAGGCCCGACCCTGCTTAGCTTCCGAGATCAGACGAGATCGGGCGTGTTCAGGGTGATGTGGCCGTAGGCGATCACCAATGCCACCCTCGACTCCTTTGAGCTTGGCCATGCCAAGATGGCACCTCCCAAAAAGAAAGAAAAAGAATGCCAAGGGAAAAGCAAAAGCCTACAGCACCTGGTATTCCCAGGCGGTCTCCCATCCAGGTACTAACCAGGCCCGACCCTGCTTAGCTTCCGAGATCAGACGAGATCGGGCGTGTTCAGGGTGATGTGGCCGTAGGCGATCACCAATGCCACCCTCGACTCCTTTGAGCTTGGCCATGCCAAGATGGCACCTCCCAAAAAGAAAGAAAAAGAATGCCAAGGGAAAAGCAAAAGCCTACAGCACCTGGTATTCCCAGGCGGTCTCCCATCCAGGTACTAACCAGGCCCGACCCTGCTTAGCTTCCGAGATCAGACGAGATCGGGCGTGTTCAGGGTGATGTGGCCGTAGGCGATCACCAATGCCACCCTCGACTCCTTTGAGCTTGGCCATGCCAAGATGGCACCTCCCAAAAAGAAAGAAAAAGAATGCCAAGGGAAAAGCAAAAGCCTACAGCACCTGGTATTCCCAGGCGGTCTCCCATCCAGGTACTAACCAGGCCCGACCCTGCTTAGCTTCCGAGATCAGACGAGATCGGGCGTGTTCAGGGTGATGTGGCCGTAGGCGATCACCAATGCCACCCTCGACTCCTTTGAGCTTGGCCATGCCAAGATGGCACCTCCCAAAAAGAAAGAAAAAGAATGCCAAGGGAAAAGCAAAAGCCTACAGCACCTGGTATTCCCAGGCGGTCTCCCATCCAGGTACTAACCAGGCCCGACCCTGCTTAGCTTCCGAGATCAGACGAGATCGGGCGTGTTCAGGGTGATGTGGCCGTAGGCGATCACCAATGCCACCCTCGACTCCTTTGAGCTTGGCCATGCCAAGATGGCACCTCCCAAAAAGAAAGAAAAAGAATGCCAAGGGAAAAGCAAAAGCCTACAGCACCTGGTATTCCCAGGCGGTCTCCCATCCAGGTACTAACCAGGCCCGACCCTGCTTAGCTTCCGAGATCAGACGAGATCGGGCGTGTTCAGGGTGATGTGGCCGTAGGCGATCACCAATGCCACCCTCGACTCCTTTGAGCTTGGCCATGCCAAGATGGCACCTCCCAAAAAGAAAGAAAAAGAATGCCAAGGGAAAAGCAAAAGCCTACAGCACCTGGTATTCCCAGGCGGTCTCCCATCCAGGTACTAACCAGGCCCGACCCTGCTTAGCTTCCGAGATCAGACGAGATCGGGCGTGTTCAGGGTGATGTGGCCGTAGGCGATCACCAATGCCACCCTCGACTCCTTTGAGCTTGGCCATGCCAAGATGGCACCTCCCAAAAAGAAAGAAAAAGAATGCCAAGGGAAAAGCAAAAGCCTACAGCACCTGGTATTCCCAGGCGGTCTCCCATCCAGGTACTAACCAGGCCCGACCCTGCTTAGCTTCCGAGATCAGACGAGATCGGGCGTGTTCAGGGTGATGTGGCCGTAGGCGATCACCAATGCCACCCTCGACTCCTTTGAGCTTGGCCATGCCAAGATGGCACCTCCCAAAAAGAAAGAAAAAGAATGCCAAGGGAAAAGCAAAAGCCTACAGCACCTGGTATTCCCAGGCGGTCTCCCATCCAGGTACTAACCAGGCCCGACCCTGCTTAGCTTCCGAGATCAGACGAGATCGGGCGTGTTCAGGGTGATGTGGCCGTAGGCGATCACCAATGCCACCCTCGACTCCTTTGAGCTTGGCCATGCCAAGATGGCACCTCCCAAAAAGAAAGAAAAAGAATGCCAAGGGAAAAGCAAAAGCCTACAGCACCTGGTATTCCCAGGCGGTCTCCCATCCAGGTACTAACCAGGCCCGACCCTGCTTAGCTTCCGAGATCAGACGAGATCGGGCGTGTTCAGGGTGATGTGGCCGTAGGCGATCACCAATGCCACCCTCGACTCCTTTGAGCTTGGCCATGCCAAGATGGCACCTCCCAAAAAGAAAGAAAAAGAATGCCAAGGGAAAAGCAAAAGCCTACAGCACCTGGTATTCCCAGGCGGTCTCCCATCCAGGTACTAACCAGGCCCGACCCTGCTTAGCTTCCGAGATCAGACGAGATCGGGCGTGTTCAGGGTGATGTGGCCGTAGGCGATCACCAATGCCACCCTCGACTCCTTTGAGCTTGGCCATGCCAAGATGGCACCTCCCAAAAAGAAAGAAAAAGAATGCCAAGGGAAAAGCAAAAGCCTACAGCACCTGGTATTCCCAGGCGGTCTCCCATCCAGGTACTAACCAGGCCCGACCCTGCTTAGCTTCCGAGATCAGACGAGATCGGGCGTGTTCAGGGTGATGTGGCCGTAGGCGATCACCAATGCCACCCTCGACTCCTTTGAGCTTGGCCATGCCAAGATGGCACCTCCCAAAAAGAAAGAAAAAGAATGCCAAGGGAAAAGCAAAAGCCTACAGCACCTGGTATTCCCAGGCGGTCTCCCATCCAGGTACTAACCAGGCCCGACCCTGCTTAGCTTCCGAGATCAGACGAGATCGGGCGTGTTCAGGGTGATGTGGCCGTAGGCGATCACCAATGCCACCCTCGACTCCTTTGAGCTTGGCCATGCCAAGATGGCACCTCCCAAAAAGAAAGAAAAAGAATGCCAAGGGAAAAGCAAAAGCCTACAGCACCTGGTATTCCCAGGCGGTCTCCCATCCAGGTACTAACCAGGCCCGACCCTGCTTAGCTTCCGAGATCAGACGAGATCGGGCGTGTTCAGGGTGATGTGGCCGTAGGCGATCACCAATGCCACCCTCGACTCCTTTGAGCTTGGCCATGCCAAGATGGCACCTCCCAAAAAGAAAGAAAAAGAATGCCAAGGGAAAAGCAAAAGCCTACAGCACCTGGTATTCCCAGGCGGTCTCCCATCCAGGTACTAACCAGGCCCGACCCTGCTTAGCTTCCGAGATCAGACGAGATCGGGCGTGTTCAGGGTGATGTGGCCGTAGGCGATCACCAATGCCACCCTCGACTCCTTTGAGCTTGGCCATGCCAAGATGGCACCTCCCAAAAAGAAAGAAAAAGAATGCCAAGGGAAAAGCAAAAGCCTACAGCACCTGGTATTCCCAGGCGGTCTCCCATCCAGGTACTAACCAGGCCCGACCCTGCTTAGCTTCCGAGATCAGACGAGATCGGGCGTGTTCAGGGTGATGTGGCCGTAGGCGATCACCAATGCCACCCTCGACTCCTTTGAGCTTGGCCATGCCAAGATGGCACCTCCCAAAAAGAAAGAAAAAGAATGCCAAGGGAAAAGCAAAAGCCTACAGCACCTGGTATTCCCAGGCGGTCTCCCATCCAGGTACTAACCAGGCCCGACCCTGCTTAGCTTCCGAGATCAGACGAGATCGGGCGTGTTCAGGGTGATGTGGCCGTAGGCGATCACCAATGCCACCCTCGACTCCTTTGAGCTTGGCCATGCCAAGATGGCACCTCCCAAAAAGAAAGAAAAAGAATGCCAAGGGAAAAGCAAAAGCCTACAGCACCTGGTATTCCCAGGCGGTCTCCCATCCAGGTACTAACCAGGCCCGACCCTGCTTAGCTTCCGAGATCAGACGAGATCGGGCGTGTTCAGGGTGATGTGGCCGTAGGCGATCACCAATGCCACCCTCGACTCCTTTGAGCTTGGCCATGCCAAGATGGCACCTCCCAAAAAGAAAGAAAAAGAATGCCAAGGGAAAAGCAAAAGCCTACAGCACCTGGTATTCCCAGGCGGTCTCCCATCCAGGTACTAACCAGGCCCGACCCTGCTTAGCTTCCGAGATCAGACGAGATCGGGCGTGTTCAGGGTGATGTGGCCGTAGGCGATCACCAATGCCACCCTCGACTCCTTTGAGCTTGGCCATGCCAAGATGGCACCTCCCAAAAAGAAAGAAAAAGAATGCCAAGGGAAAAGCAAAAGCCTACAGCACCTGGTATTCCCAGGCGGTCTCCCATCCAGGTACTAACCAGGCCCGACCCTGCTTAGCTTCCGAGATCAGACGAGATCGGGCGTGTTCAGGGTGATGTGGCCGTAGGCGATCACCAATGCCACCCTCGACTCCTTTGAGCTTGGCCATGCCAAGATGGCACCTCCCAAAAAGAAAGAAAAAGAATGCCAAGGGAAAAGCAAAAGCCTACAGCACCTGGTATTCCCAGGCGGTCTCCCATCCAGGTACTAACCAGGCCCGACCCTGCTTAGCTTCCGAGATCAGACGAGATCGGGCGTGTTCAGGGTGATGTGGCCGTAGGCGATCACCAATGCCACCCTCGACTCCTTTGAGCTTGGCCATGCCAAGATGGCACCTCCCAAAAAGAAAGAAAAAGAATGCCAAGGGAAAAGCAAAAGCCTACAGCACCTGGTATTCCCAGGCGGTCTCCCATCCAGGTACTAACCAGGCCCGACCCTGCTTAGCTTCCGAGATCAGACGAGATCGGGCGTGTTCAGGGTGATGTGGCCGTAGGCGATCACCAATGCCACCCTCGACTCCTTTGAGCTTGGCCATGCCAAGATGGCACCTCCCAAAAAGAAAGAAAAAGAATGCCAAGGGAAAAGCAAAAGCCTACAGCACCTGGTATTCCCAGGCGGTCTCCCATCCAGGTACTAACCAGGCCCGACCCTGCTTAGCTTCCGAGATCAGACGAGATCGGGCGTGTTCAGGGTGATGTGGCCGTAGGCGATCACCAATGCCACCCTCGACTCCTTTGAGCTTGGCCATGCCAAGATGGCACCTCCCAAAAAGAAAGAAAAAGAATGCCAAGGGAAAAGCAAAAGCCTACAGCACCTGGTATTCCCAGGCGGTCTCCCATCCAGGTACTAACCAGGCCCGACCCTGCTTAGCTTCCGAGATCAGACGAGATCGGGCGTGTTCAGGGTGATGTGGCCGTAGGCGATCACCAATGCCACCCTCGACTCCTTTGAGCTTGGCCATGCCAAGATGGCACCTCCCAAAAAGAAAGAAAAAGAATGCCAAGGGAAAAGCAAAAGCCTACAGCACCTGGTATTCCCAGGCGGTCTCCCATCCAGGTACTAACCAGGCCCGACCCTGCTTAGCTTCCGAGATCAGACGAGATCGGGCGTGTTCAGGGTGATGTGGCCGTAGGCGATCACCAATGCCACCCTCGACTCCTTTGAGCTTGGCCATGCCAAGATGGCACCTCCCAAAAAGAAAGAAAAAGAATGCCAAGGGAAAAGCAAAAGCCTACAGCACCTGGTATTCCCAGGCGGTCTCCCATCCAGGTACTAACCAGGCCCGACCCTGCTTAGCTTCCGAGATCAGACGAGATCGGGCGTGTTCAGGGTGATGTGGCCGTAGGCGATCACCAATGCCACCCTCGACTCCTTTGAGCTTGGCCATGCCAAGATGGCACCTCCCAAAAAGAAAGAAAAAGAATGCCAAGGGAAAAGCAAAAGCCTACAGCACCTGGTATTCCCAGGCGGTCTCCCATCCAGGTACTAACCAGGCCCGACCCTGCTTAGCTTCCGAGATCAGACGAGATCGGGCGTGTTCAGGGTGATGTGGCCGTAGGCGATCACCAATGCCACCCTCGACTCCTTTGAGCTTGGCCATGCCAAGATGGCACCTCCCAAAAAGAAAGAAAAAGAATGCCAAGGGAAAAGCAAAAGCCTACAGCACCTGGTATTCCCAGGCGGTCTCCCATCCAGGTACTAACCAGGCCCGACCCTGCTTAGCTTCCGAGATCAGACGAGATCGGGCGTGTTCAGGGTGATGTGGCCGTAGGCGATCACCAATGCCACCCTCGACTCCTTTGAGCTTGGCCATGCCAAGATGGCACCTCCCAAAAAGAAAGAAAAAGAATGCCAAGGGAAAAGCAAAAGCCTACAGCACCTGGTATTCCCAGGCGGTCTCCCATCCAGGTACTAACCAGGCCCGACCCTGCTTAGCTTCCGAGATCAGACGAGATCGGGCGTGTTCAGGGTGATGTGGCCGTAGGCGATCACCAATGCCACCCTCGACTCCTTTGAGCTTGGCCATGCCAAGATGGCACCTCCCAAAAAGAAAGAAAAAGAATGCCAAGGGAAAAGCAAAAGCCTACAGCACCTGGTATTCCCAGGCGGTCTCCCATCCAGGTACTAACCAGGCCCGACCCTGCTTAGCTTCCGAGATCAGACGAGATCGGGCGTGTTCAGGGTGATGTGGCCGTAGGCGATCACCAATGCCACCCTCGACTCCTTTGAGCTTGGCCATGCCAAGATGGCACCTCCCAAAAAGAAAGAAAAAGAATGCCAAGGGAAAAGCAAAAGCCTACAGCACCTGGTATTCCCAGGCGGTCTCCCATCCAGGTACTAACCAGGCCCGACCCTGCTTAGCTTCCGAGATCAGACGAGATCGGGCGTGTTCAGGGTGATGTGGCCGTAGGCGATCACCAATGCCACCCTCGACTCCTTTGAGCTTGGCCATGCCAAGATGGCACCTCCCAAAAAGAAAGAAAAAGAATGCCAAGGGAAAAGCAAAAGCCTACAGCACCTGGTATTCCCAGGCGGTCTCCCATCCAGGTACTAACCAGGCCCGACCCTGCTTAGCTTCCGAGATCAGACGAGATCGGGCGTGTTCAGGGTGATGTGGCCGTAGGCGATCACCAATGCCACCCTCGACTCCTTTGAGCTTGGCCATGCCAAGATGGCACCTCCCAAAAAGAAAGAAAAAGAATGCCAAGGGAAAAGCAAAAGCCTACAGCACCTGGTATTCCCAGGCGGTCTCCCATCCAGGTACTAACCAGGCCCGACCCTGCTTAGCTTCCGAGATCAGACGAGATCGGGCGTGTTCAGGGTGATGTGGCCGTAGGCGATCACCAATGCCACCCTCGACTCCTTTGAGCTTGGCCATGCCAAGATGGCACCTCCCAAAAAGAAAGAAAAAGAATGCCAAGGGAAAAGCAAAAGCCTACAGCACCTGGTATTCCCAGGCGGTCTCCCATCCAGGTACTAACCAGGCCCGACCCTGCTTAGCTTCCGAGATCAGACGAGATCGGGCGTGTTCAGGGTGATGTGGCCGTAGGCGATCACCAATGCCACCCTCGACTCCTTTGAGCTTGGCCATGCCAAGATGGCACCTCCCAAAAAGAAAGAAAAAGAATGCCAAGGGAAAAGCAAAAGCCTACAGCACCTGGTATTCCCAGGCGGTCTCCCATCCAGGTACTAACCAGGCCCGACCCTGCTTAGCTTCCGAGATCAGACGAGATCGGGCGTGTTCAGGGTGATGTGGCCGTAGGCGATCACCAATGCCACCCTCGACTCCTTTGAGCTTGGCCATGCCAAGATGGCACCTCCAAAAAGAAAGAAAAAGAATGCCAAGGGAAAAGCAAAAGCCTACAGCACCTGGTATTCCCAGGCGGTCTCCCATCCAGGTACTAACCAGGCCCGACCCTGCTTAGCTTCCGAGATCAGACGAGATCGGGCGTGTTCAGGGTGATGTGGCCGTAGGCGATCACCAATGCCACCCTCGACTCCTTTGAGCTTGGCCATGCCAAGATGGCACCTCCCAAAAAGAAAGAAAAAGAATGCCAAGGGAAAAGCAAAAGCCTACAGCACCTGGTATTCCCAGGCGGTCTCCCATCCAGGTACTAACCAGGCCCGACCCTGCTTAGCTTCCGAGATCAGACGAGATCGGGCGTGTTCAGGGTGATGTGGCCGTAGGCGATCACCAATGCCACCCTCGACTCCTTTGAGCTTGGCCATGCCAAGATGGCACCTCCCAAAAAGAAAGAAAAAGAATGCCAAGGGAAAAGCAAAAGCCTACAGCACCTGGTATTCCCAGGCGGTCTCCCATCCAGGTACTAACCAGGCCCGACCCTGCTTAGCTTCCGAGATCAGACGAGATCGGGCGTGTTCAGGGTGATGTGGCCGTAGGCGATCACCAATGCCACCCTCGACTCCTTTGAGCTTGGCCATGCCAAGATGGCACCTCCCAAAAAGAAAGAAAAAGAATGCCAAGGGAAAAGCAAAAGCCTACAGCACCTGGTATTCCCAGGCGGTCTCCCATCCAGGTACTAACCAGGCCCGACCCTGCTTAGCTTCCGAGATCAGACGAGATCGGGCGTGTTCAGGGTGATGTGGCCGTAGGCGATCACCAATGCCACCCTCGACTCCTTTGAGCTTGGCCATGCCAAGATGGCACCTCCCAAAAAGAAAGAAAAAGAATGCCAAGGGAAAAGCAAAAGCCTACAGCACCTGGTATTCCCAGGCGGTCTCCCATCCAGGTACTAACCAGGCCCGACCCTGCTTAGCTTCCGAGATCAGACGAGATCGGGCGTGTTCAGGGTGATGTGGCCGTAGGCGATCACCAATGCCACCCTCGACTCCTTTGAGCTTGGCCATGCCAAGATGGCACCTCCCAAAAAGAAAGAAAAAGAATGCCAAGGGAAAAGCAAAAGCCTACAGCACCTGGTATTCCCAGGCGGTCTCCCATCCAGGTACTAACCAGGCCCGACCCTGCTTAGCTTCCGAGATCAGACGAGATCGGGCGTGTTCAGGGTGATGTGGCCGTAGGCGATCACCAATGCCACCCTCGACTCCTTTGAGCTTGGCCATGCCAAGATGGCACCTCCCAAAAAGAAAGAAAAAGAATGCCAAGGGAAAAGCAAAAGCCTACAGCACCTGGTATTCCCAGGCGGTCTCCCATCCAGGTACTAACCAGGCCCGACCCTGCTTAGCTTCCGAGATCAGACGAGATCGGGCGTGTTCAGGGTGATGTGGCCGTAGGCGATCACCAATGCCACCCTCGACTCCTTTGAGCTTGGCCATGCCAAGATGGCACCTCCCAAAAAGAAAGAAAAAGAATGCCAAGGGAAAAGCAAAAGCCTACAGCACCTGGTATTCCCAGGCGGTCTCCCATCCAGGTACTAACCAGGCCCGACCCTGCTTAGCTTCCGAGATCAGACGAGATCGGGCGTGTTCAGGGTGATGTGGCCGTAGGCGATCACCAATGCCACCCTCGACTCCTTTGAGCTTGGCCATGCCAAGATGGCACCTCCCAAAAAGAAAGAAAAAGAATGCCAAGGGAAAAGCAAAAGCCTACAGCACCTGGTATTCCCAGGCGGTCTCCCATCCAGGTACTAACCAGGCCCGACCCTGCTTAGCTTCCGAGATCAGACGAGATCGGGCGTGTTCAGGGTGATGTGGCCGTAGGCGATCACCAATGCCACCCTCGACTCCTTTGAGCTTGGCCATGCCAAGATGGCACCTCCCAAAAAGAAAGAAAAAGAATGCCAAGGGAAAAGCAAAAGCCTACAGCACCTGGTATTCCCAGGCGGTCTCCCATCCAGGTACTAACCAGGCCCGACCCTGCTTAGCTTCCGAGATCAGACGAGATCGGGCGTGTTCAGGGTGATGTGGCCGTAGGCGATCACCAATGCCACCCTCGACTCCTTTGAGCTTGGCCATGCCAAGATGGCACCTCCCAAAAAGAAAGAAAAAGAATGCCAAGGGAAAAGCAAAAGCCTACAGCACCTGGTATTCCCAGGCGGTCTCCCATCCAGGTACTAACCAGGCCCGACCCTGCTTAGCTTCCGAGATCAGACGAGATCGGGCGTGTTCAGGGTGATGTGGCCGTAGGCGATCACCAATGCCACCCTCGACTCCTTTGAGCTTGGCCATGCCAAGATGGCACCTCCCAAAAAGAAAGAAAAAGAATGCCAAGGGAAAAGCAAAAGCCTACAGCACCTGGTATTCCCAGGCGGTCTCCCATCCAGGTACTAACCAGGCCCGACCCTGCTTAGCTTCCGAGATCAGACGAGATCGGGCGTGTTCAGGGTGATGTGGCCGTAGGCGATCACCAATGCCACCCTCGACTCCTTTGAGCTTGGCCATGCCAAGATGGCACCTCCCAAAAAGAAAGAAAAAGAATGCCAAGGGAAAAGCAAAAGCCTACAGCACCTGGTATTCCCAGGCGGTCTCCCATCCAGGTACTAACCAGGCCCGACCCTGCTTAGCTTCCGAGATCAGACGAGATCGGGCGTGTTCAGGGTGATGTGGCCGTAGGCGATCACCAATGCCACCCTCGACTCCTTTGAGCTTGGCCATGCCAAGATGGCACCTCCCAAAAAGAAAGAAAAAGAATGCCAAGGGAAAAGCAAAAGCCTACAGCACCTGGTATTCCCAGGCGGTCTCCCATCCAGGTACTAACCAGGCCCGACCCTGCTTAGCTTCCGAGATCAGACGAGATCGGGCGTGTTCAGGGTGATGTGGCCGTAGGCGATCACCAATGCCACCCTCGACTCCTTTGAGCTTGGCCATGCCAAGATGGCACCTCCCAAAAAGAAAGAAAAAGAATGCCAAGGGAAAAGCAAAAGCCTACAGCACCTGGTATTCCCAGGCGGTCTCCCATCCAGGTACTAACCAGGCCCGACCCTGCTTAGCTTCCGAGATCAGACGAGATCGGGCGTGTTCAGGGTGATGTGGCCGTAGGCGATCACCAATGCCACCCTCGACTCCTTTGAGCTTGGCCATGCCAAGATGGCACCTCCCAAAAAGAAAGAAAAAGAATGCCAAGGGAAAAGCAAAAGCCTACAGCACCTGGTATTCCCAGGCGGTCTCCCATCCAGGTACTAACCAGGCCCGACCCTGCTTAGCTTCCGAGATCAGACGAGATCGGGCGTGTTCAGGGTGATGTGGCCGTAGGCGATCACCAATGCCACCCTCGACTCCTTTGAGCTTGGCCATGCCAAGATGGCACCTCCCAAAAAGAAAGAAAAAGAATGCCAAGGGAAAAGCAAAAGCCTACAGCACCTGGTATTCCCAGGCGGTCTCCCATCCAGGTACTAACCAGGCCCGACCCTGCTTAGCTTCCGAGATCAGACGAGATCGGGCGTGTTCAGGGTGATGTGGCCGTAGGCGATCACCAATGCCACCCTCGACTCCTTTGAGCTTGGCCATGCCAAGATGGCACCTCCCAAAAAGAAAGAAAAAGAATGCCAAGGGAAAAGCAAAAGCCTACAGCACCTGGTATTCCCAGGCGGTCTCCCATCCAGGTACTAACCAGGCCCGACCCTGCTTAGCTTCCGAGATCAGACGAGATCGGGCGTGTTCAGGGTGATGTGGCCGTAGGCGATCACCAATGCCACCCTCGACTCCTTTGAGCTTGGCCATGCCAAGATGGCACCTCCCAAAAAGAAAGAAAAAGAATGCCAAGGGAAAAGCAAAAGCCTACAGCACCTGGTATTCCCAGGCGGTCTCCCATCCAGGTACTAACCAGGCCCGACCCTGCTTAGCTTCCGAGATCAGACGAGATCGGGCGTGTTCAGGGTGATGTGGCCGTAGGCGATCACCAATGCCACCCTCGACTCCTTTGAGCTTGGCCATGCCAAGATGGCACCTCCCAAAAAGAAAGAAAAAGAATGCCAAGGGAAAAGCAAAAGCCTACAGCACCTGGTATTCCCAGGCGGTCTCCCATCCAGGTACTAACCAGGCCCGACCCTGCTTAGCTTCCGAGATCAGACGAGATCGGGCGTGTTCAGGGTGATGTGGCCGTAGGCGATCACCAATGCCACCCTCGACTCCTTTGAGCTTGGCCATGCCAAGATGGCACCTCCCAAAAAGAAAGAAAAAGAATGCCAAGGGAAAAGCAAAAGCCTACAGCACCTGGTATTCCCAGGCGGTCTCCCATCCAGGTACTAACCAGGCCCGACCCTGCTTAGCTTCCGAGATCAGACGAGATCGGGCGTGTTCAGGGTGATGTGGCCGTAGGCGATCACCAATGCCACCCTCGACTCCTTTGAGCTTGGCCATGCCAAGATGGCACCTCCCAAAAAGAAA
>NW_028119686.1:0-67000 GCF_965119305.1 Pelophylax lessonae
GCATGTGACTTCTTCTCCATAGGATGATTATCACTGCTGGCAGCATCACCAGAAAACACATAACTAGCACCATATTATCTTTGGATAGAATCCTGTGTAAATAAAAGAATAGCATAACCATAGAGTATCAAATAACTCAGCATAAGTCATGTTGCGTCTATCAATTCAATTTCTGAACATGTTTTCCATTTACAAGCAGAATGATGAAAACCTGAAGATATTTATCCTGCTGCTAACAGAAGGTTAACAAAAGAGCTTCTTGTTTAGCAATTAAGCCCCGTACACACGCAACGATTATCGGCCGACCAATCGTCCGTCTTTTGTCCAGAGTTGTGTTTTGTTGGTTGAAATGTGCCTAGACTGCACACAAATTTTCTCGCCCAACAAAAATCTGCTTCTGAAGTGATGTCAAGTGTTGGTTTGCTTTCTTTGTGTTCTTTCTTATCTGAGCATGCCCAGTCTTGCTCATAAGATTTTTCCCTGTCGAAATCAGTACTGACTGCACGAAAATCGGCCGTGTTTTGACGGCCAACAAAAATGTTATAGTCTGCACACCAGATTTTTTTCAGAGTCGGTTGTCGGAAGCATCATACTAACAAGCCAATTTTCTATGCTTGTGTACGGGGCTTTAGATCTGCTGTTTAATAGTATTGTGAGACTAATTTGCTCCACACTGGAGAGATCTGAATAAACTTTGAGGCCTGGTTCACACTGATGCGATTTCAGATGCGACTTGGGTCACATTGAATCACATCACAATGGAAATAACTTTGCTTCCAATGGTGCCTATTCACATCAATGCAGCTCAGCTGTAAGGTATCATTAGAAAAGGGTCCTGTGCTTCTTTGGTGCAATTTACAGTGTAATTTGGCCCCATCGAATATGTAAACTACATCCAAAATGCAAGCAAATTTGCATCAAAGTTACTCTACATAATGACACTGCAAATCGAGTCAAAATTGCATCACAGTAGTGTGAACCGAGCCTGAGTGGTTGTAGACTTGAAAGAGCCCATTGACGATATTCAAGCTGACTGGGGAGGATTTGAGCAGAGAGACCTCCCTGTGGTCCACAAGGGAGGTACTCAGAGGTTTGTCACTGTATTAGAAAGTGGAAAACCTTTCCTACTCTGCTTCATTTGTACATAAAATATGTTTAGTGTAAATTAGTGATGGGCCAAACACCCCCCTGTTCATTTCGCACCAGAACATCTCGAACAGGGAAAAAGTTCTAGCGAAAATACAAACTCTATTAAAGTCTATGGGACACGAACATGAAAAATCAAAAGTCCTAATTTTAAAGGCTTATATGCAAGTTATTGCCATAAAAAGTATATGGGGACCCGGATACTGCCCTAGGGGACATGTATCAATGCAAAATAAAAATTTTAAGTTAACATTTTTACAGGAGCAGTGATTTTAATGATGCTTAAAGTGAAACAATAAAAATGAAAAAATTATTTTAAATATTGTGCCTGGGGGGGTTCCCTTAATGTGCCTGTAAAGTGGCGCATCTGTACGATGTTTGGAGTCTGCTGCAGCAATACTGACATTTCAAAAGGAAAAAAAATGAATTTTTGTAAAATCTTACCTGTAAAATTCCTTTCTCTGAGTCCTCCGACAGTCGCCGCCTCTTCATATTCGTCACTAATGGGGTTATTGACCTTTGCTCCGTAGGAGTGCTAGGCAACAGAATATATTAATATCAAAGCTTTTAGCATATCCCACCCCCAGGGGGTGGTCCCCTCAGTCAATACCTCCTTGCTTCCTGCATACCAACTCAGTTTCAGTAGAATAGCAGTAGAGTATACAAACAAACCCCAAAAGAGGGGCGGGGGCGGCGACTGTCGGAGGACTCAGAGAAAGGAATTTTACAGGTAAGATTTTACAAAAATTCCATTTTCTCTTACGTCCTCCGACAGACACCACCTCTTCATATTCGTCACTAATGGGGACGTCCCAAAGCAGTGTAGACATGAGGGGTGGGAAAAACAGCAGCCGCGCCTAAAGCAACGCAATACCCACATCAGCGAAAGGAACCTTACCAAAGTAAGAGAACCAACCGGGCAACAGGAAAACGTGCTCAACAGGAGCAACAACCCAGGAAAAACAAGTAACTCAGCAGCAGTCAAGAGCCCAAATAAGGGACCCTAAGGCACTGCCGCACTAAGGACTTTACGGCCAAAAGAAGCATCTGCCGATGCCTGAACATCCACCTTGCAAAATTTGGAGAAGGTGTGAACGGACGACCAAGTCGCCGCCTTACACACCTGGGCCACAGAAGCCCGATGATCACAGGCCCAAGACGTACTCAGAGATCTGGTAGAGTGCGCTTTCACAGGCATGGGAGGAACCTTCCCCCTCAAAGCATAGGCCTGCTCAATGGTCTGTCTGATCCATTTGGCGATGGTAGAAGTGCCGCCATACCCTTCCGAGGTCCCTCATCCTGATCGCCCGAACAACATCCAAGGAATGAAAAGCCACCTCCTTCTGATGTTTAGGCTTCGCACAAAGCGAAGGCAAGACAATGTCCTCATTGAGGTGAAATTCAGAAATTCTCTTCGGAAGAAAAGATGGGTTAGGTCGCAAGACCACCTTATCCAAGTGAATCACCAAATACGGAGACTTGCAGGACAAGGCCGCCAGCTCCGACACCCTGCTAGCCGAAGTAATCGCTACTAAGAAGGCAACCTTCTTGGACAACAAAGACAACGAGATCTCCCTGATATTCTCAAAAGGAGCATGTTGTAACACGGACAGAACAAGGTTCAAATCCCACGGAGGCAAAGGCTCCCTCCTAGGAGGGACCAAATGTCGCACCCCTTGAACAAAGGTGCTAACCAAAGAGTTAGACGCCACAGGACGTTGAAAAAGAATGGCCAGCGCAGAAATCTGACCCTTAATCGTGGCCAGCGCCAAACGCTGGTCCACTCCAGTTTGGAGGAAAGCCAACACTCTCGATACCGAGTATGAGCGAGGGGAATACCCCCTGGACTCACACCAGGCAAAATACGCCTTCCAAGTACGGTAGTAAATCTTCCCCGAAGAGGCCTTCCTGGCCTTGATCAAAGTGGGAATGACCTCAGGGGAGAGACCCCTATCCTTCAGGACCTGGCTTTCAACAGCCAGGCCGTTAGAGCCAGCGACTGTAAAGCAGGATGGAATATCGGCCCTTGAGACAGAAGGTCCGCTCGAAGAGACAGACGCCACGGAGTGTCGACCGCCAGATTCACGAGGTCTGCGTACCAAGACCGGCGAGGCCAGTCCGGTGCCACCTGAATCACCGTTTTCGGTTCCGAGGCCAACCTGCGAAGGAACCTGGACAGCAGCTGAATCGGTGGAAAGGCATACATCAGACGATACTGATGCCAGGGCATCACTAACGTGTCCGAGGCGCCTGCCCGAGGATCGCGCATCCTTGCCACGAACCTTTCCACCTTGTGATTTAGACAAGACGCGAACAGGTCCACATCTGGGGACCCCCACTTCGCGCATAACATCTGGAAGACATCCGGGTGAAGGGACCATTCTCCCTGGTCCAGAGTCTGGCGGCTCAGATAATCCGCCTGCCAGTTTTCCACCCCCGGAATGTGAACTGCAGAGATCGCCGGGATGTGCGTCTCGGCCTAAGACAGAATGTCGGCTACTTCCCGAGCCGCCCGGGCACTCCTGGTGCCTCCTTGGTGGTTGATGTAGGCCACCGCTGTGGCATTGTCCGTCTGCACCCGAACTGGACGGCCCTGAAGCCTGTCCGTCCAACGCAGAAGACAGAGAGATATCGCCCGCAATTCCAGAATGTTGATCGGAAGGGAGGATTCCTCCTCCGACCAAGTTCCCTGGGCGGACAAAACGCCAAGAACACCACCCCAGCCGGACAGGCTGGCATCCGTGGTAATCACCGTCCATGACAAAGGACGAAAGGACTTGCCCCCCGACACCGCCGGGGACTGGAGCCACCACAAAAGACCCCTTCGGGTGAGATGGCATAACGACAGCCGCAGATCCAGAGATTGCGGACGCCCGTCCCACTTGGCCAGGACTTCCGCCTGAAGCTCCCGTGTGTGAAACTGGGCGAAGGGAATCGCCTCGAAGGCCGAAACCATCAATCCCAGACACCTCATACACGTCCGGAGGGACGAGCACTGATTGTCCCTGAGGGACCTGACTTCGCACTGAAGTGTCCAATGCTTGTCTTCCGGCAGGAAGACCTTCGCTTGAACAGAGTCCAGAATCATCCCCAGGTAGGGAAGACGAACCGACGGACACAACGTCGATTTTGGAAAATTTATCGTCCAACCGACGAAATGCCCTGGGCCCTCAGTAAAGCCAGAACCGGCGCAAGCACCTTGGTGAAAACCCGCGGAGCCGAAGCGAGACCGAAGGGTAACGCCACAAATTGATAATGACCCTCCGCAATGGCAAATCGAAGGTACCTCTGGTGACCCTCGAAAATGGGGATGTGTAGGTACGCATCCTTCAAGTCGATGGAGGCCATGAATTCCCCCGGAACCAGGGCAGCCACCACCGAGCGCAGGGATTCCATGCGAAACGTGCGAACCCGCACAAAGCGGTTCAGAGCTTTTAAGTCCAGAATCGGACATACTTTGCCCTCCTTTCTGGGCACAGTGAACAGATTGGAGTAGAACCCCCGAAATCTGTCCCGATGAGGCACCGGAACCACCACTCCCTGGGCCCGCAGGTCCCGCACCGCCAGGTGCAGATCCTGCAAGCGCTCCGGAGTCAGCTGAAGGTTTGAGGGGAAAAATCTGCCCGTCGGCCGAGAGAGAAACTCGATCTTGTATCCAGATCGAACGATTTCCTGAACCCACCTGTCCCGAATGCGGTCCAGCCAGGGTTGAAGAAAACCGAACAAACGTCCCCCCACCCCAGAAACGGGTGAGGGCGCCCCTTCAGGCCGCATTGTTGTGGGCAGCGGATCCGGACTGGCCGGACTTCTGCTTACCCGCCCACGGCTTCTTCTGGGAGCCTTGGCCTTTGAAGGGCTTGCCCTTATAGTGCGACCGAAAGGCACGAAAGGACCCCTGAGAGGGCCTAAACGAAGCATTCTTCTTACCGCGAACAAACTTAGTCTTGTTAGATTGGGGCAAGAGAGTGCTCTTACCCCAAGAAATACCCTTTATCAGGGTATCCAAAGATTCGCCAAAAAGGCGGGATCCCGCGTAGGGCAAATTTGCCAGAGTCTTGCGAGAAGATTGGTCAACAGACCAACATTTCAACCATATCAGGCGACGGTTCAAGACCGCCACACTAGAAAGACGCGCAGCCAAAGGGACTAAATCCAAGTCCGCATCACACAAATACATGACATCCTGATGAATTTGATCCACCATAGCCAAAGTTGTCGGCGGGGCAGAGTCAGCCACCAGAGTGCGCCGGAGCACCTGCGTCCAATCCGCAATAGCCTGGGCTGCCATAATGGAAGCAAAAATAGGCTTCAGCATAGAGCCAGCAACCGTATAAGCATGACGGGCCAGAGATTCCAATCTCCTGTCCGTCGGGTCCCGGAACACCGGGGTATCCTCAGCAGGGATCGCAGTTGATTTATTCAAAATCGCCACCGCGTGATCCACCTGAGGCGGTACACACCAACGCTCATCAGTAGCCGGTGTAAAGGGATAACGCAGCTTGAATCTACTCGGCACAGCAAAAGGCTTTTTTAAATTGCGCCATTGCTCATCAACCGCGCGCTGAAATTCCGTAGAGCAAGGAAAAACCTGCGATGTTTTGCGTTTTCTCTGCGTCCCATAAGAGGACATCAAAGCAGGAGGTCATGGGTCATCCTGCAAATGCAGTGTTTCCTTGATAGAAGCAACCAACTCATCCATGAGTGCAAGCTCTTCAGACGAGACAGGGGGAGAATTATCAACCCCTTCCACCTCAGCCTCCCCGTCAGACCCCACGAGGTCTAGGGATGAGTGAGACCCTGAGAAGGGCACTCCAGCCATAGCAGCCCCATCGCCCTCTGAATCAGAGGAAATAGACACCCTGGGCCGTTTTGTGGATCGATCAGCCACCAGCATCTGCACCTGAGCAGCCAAGTTTGCCACAATAGTGGCCAGATCAGCCCCCTCGGGGGAAGCA
This sequence comes from Pelophylax lessonae, assembly GCF_965119305.1. Classification (NCBI taxonomy): domain Eukaryota; kingdom Metazoa; phylum Chordata; class Amphibia; order Anura; family Ranidae; genus Pelophylax; species Pelophylax lessonae. Next base: position 6,102 of record NW_028119686.1, read on the forward strand.
GCAGCCCCTTGGCCCCCCACCAGGGTGGGAGGAAACTTGCAATCCTGAGAATCCATGCCCCAGCAAAAAATTAATAAAGGGTACTGCCCCTTTAAGATCGCGGTGAGCGCTGCCCACCGCACCCACCGAACACACTGACCCCCACAGGGATAATAAACTGGGCAAGGAATACAGGAAAAAAAAGAGATATAAAACCTGGAGAGCTCACACAGGCTGCTGCACCGATCGCTGTGCCAGAGGAAAAGGAAGTGATGCAAGACTGACCGCCCCCATGAAGCCTCTGCAAGGCTACACAAACATGGCCGCTCGGCTGAGGACAAAACCCTGGGCAAAGAGAACATGGCACTGACATGTGGGATCGATCGCCGCTCAAAATGGCGGCGTTTGGCGCCAAAAACGTGTGCGGTACCACACAGGACCTTCCACCATAATTATTTTCCCAAGAAAAATGGCGGATCGCCGCAGCGATCGCCGCACAGCATGTCTAAAAATCTTACTGCTTCACATGACACCCAGCAGAGCGGGAGAGCCCCCCCTCACAGCCAACACACAGGCAGCAAGTGCACACAGGAGCTGACAGGGAGCACAGCAGTCACACAGACATGCAGGGTCACACAGTCCCAGACTGACACCCAAAAAAGACAGGTCCCCACATAGAGATACACTTACCAGTCCGGATGGCGTGGGGAGCCTGCTCCAGTGACCAAACCGCAGTACTGAGGACAGGGAGTGTCGCAAGCATGACGCAGTGGAGTTGCGGTGCGAAACCGCAATGGCGTCCAGTGAGGTAGCCACCTCACCGATAGCATCCCTGCAGCGAACAGGGATGGGTCGTTCAATGTGCCAGGGCAAAACCTAAGCTGAACGCTCGATGGCAGGCTGGGAAGCCCCTGGCCCTGAGCCCTGGGATCCAGGGTGGCCAGACTGAGACCCAGCTCCGCACGATTATCTTCATCAGAAGAACTAACTAATGCTGGAAATAAACAGCTAAGGAAAAGAAAGAGAAAAAAACTTCAAATAAAATCAAAAAGAGAGAAAAGTGGCTGAGACTAAGAGCCCCAGCACAGGAACAGCCTGCACTCCTGAGCTAGGCATATGAAACTGAGTTGGTATGCAGGAAGCAAGGAGGTATTGACTGAGGGGACCACCCCCTGGGGGTGGGATATGCTAAAAGCTTTGATATTAATATATTCTGTTGCCTAGCACTCCTACGGAGCAAAGGTCAATAACCCCATTAGTGACGAATATGAAGAGGCGGCGACTGTCGGAGTACGTAAGAGAAATGTAATTTAAACTTGCTCACGGCTGTAATGTATTGTCGGCTCCTGGCAATACAGATATAAAAAATGAAATAAACGGCGTAGGCCACAATTTAAAAAAAAAAAAACGGCGTGGGGTCCCCCCCCCCAAAATCCATATCAAACTCGTATCTGAGCATGCCCCCACCCCTCCTGAACCATAGCAGGCCACATGCCCTCGACATGGGGGGGGTGGGTCCCTCTTCCCAGCAACCCTGGGCTGTGGTTGTCGGGGTCTGTGGGTGGGAGACTTATCGGAATCTGGAAGCCCCCTTTAACTAGGGGACCACAAGATCCTGCCCCCCTATGTTAATGGGTATAGGGTACATCGTACCCCTACCCATTCACCGGGCAGACGGCTGGTAGCCTCTGAAGAGACAAAGCGTTTTTGAATTTATTTTTCTTTTTAATAAAGGACTTGTCAAAAACTGTGTTCTGTGGTTTTTACTTTTTTACACTTTTTTGGTAAATGGGGCGGGAACTGGGGCCACCTATTTTAAAAGGGGGTTTTCAGATTGCGATAAGCCCCCCACTCGCATACCCCCACAACCACAGCCCAGGGTTCTTGGGAAGAGGACCTTGTCCCCATATGGGGACAAGGTGCTTTGGGGGGCACCCTTCCCATGTTGAGGGCAAACGGCCTGGTATGGTTCAGGTGGGTGGGGGGGGGGGGGGTCACTCGCTCATCCCCCACCTTTCCTGGCCTGTCTGGCTGCATGCTCAGATAAGAATCTGGTATGGATTTTAGGGGGGCCCCATGCCATTTTTTTTTTTTAAATTTTGGTATGGAGTTTATCTTAAAATCAGTACCAGACCCAAAGGGCTTGGTATGGATTATGGGGGGGGGGGACCCTACGCCCTTTTTTAAAAAATTATTTTGATGTGGAGTTCCTCTTAAAATCTATACCAGACCCAAAGGGCTTGGTATAGATTTTGGGGGGGAGCCCACACCATTTTTTTTTTTTTTAGATTCTGTCATAGGGTTCCCCTTAACCACTTAAATACAGGGCACTTTTCACCCTCCTCCTGCCCTGACCAATTTTCAGCTTTCAGTGCTCATTGGCATTTATGGGAAATCTTGGTCAGCATGACGTGGCACTGCTCTCCGTATTTAACATTGGCATCTATGGGAAATATTGGTCAGCCTGGCATTGCACTGCTCCCAAACCATAAGTGACAGGGACACAAAACTTGGGGAGCACCGAGAGGGGACTCAGGACTACAACATATTCATACATTTTAAAGTGGAGTATGCCTGTACACTACGCTGACTGCACTAATCTAACTCAACTCACTATCCACTAACTACCTGCCTAATCTCCATTATCACACACTATACATGGCTGCCATGTAAGCAGCAGCCTTATGTAGTGTGGGACGTGGACTTAGGCCCTCAGCCATGATTGGCCAAAGGCACCCTCAGGACATTGTGCTGTGATTGGCCAAAGCATACAGGTCAGGTGCATGCTTTGGCCAATCATCAGCAATCAATGCACTGCAACATCGCAGTGCATTATGGGGCGCTCATTGGCGGGCGAACTTCCCGCCGAACGCCCCGTTTGTTCATGCGTTCTGCGAACACACGAACAGCTAATGTTCGAGTCGAAACACAGAACCCATCCCTAGTGAAAATCTTCTACAACAGTATAGCTATAATGTTGAACGCAAAATGTAATCATATGTAAAGTACCCCCATTAACCCTGTTATGTATTCATTTGAAATAACTTTAACCACTTGCCGCCTGCCGCCGTCATATCACGGCGGAGCGGTGCGACCATTGTTCTGGGCCGCTGTCATATGACGGCGGCCCATTCAGGCAGGGCAGGCGCGCGATCGTATGCGCGCCGCCCTGCACTGTCGGTGGCGGCGTGTCACCGGGACACAGCCCGTCACCGGCAGGGGGGAAACAGCCAATGAGCATCTAATCACACAGTCGATCACAATAGAGGAGCCCAGAAGATGACCGCCTGATCGAGAGCGCGCAGCGCGGTCATGTCGGTGGCTCTGTGTTCCCTAGAAACACAGCTAGTCACCGGCAGTCCATCCATTCACAGCCGATCACAAAATGTAAACACAGAGCAGTAACTTACTGTTACTAGCTCTTCTCCCCTCACACAGTTTCCAGTGTGTGGAGAGCGGAGCCAGAAACAGTGAGTTACTGCTCTGTACACCTGTAAAAGTAAAAGCACAAAAATAAAGGTCCCCACACAGTCCAATTTCCGCCTGCCGAGTCGCGGTAACATCACGCAAACATCGCATGACACCCAAAAAAGGTACAAGAGTTTCTTTGGGGCGTCATGCGTTGTTTGCACAATGTTAACACGATTCAGCAGGCGGAAATCGCGGCAACATCGCACAGCGTTTGGGGTGCTATTGCAAATCATGGGCAACGCACTGGCGCCCCGCGATTTGCAATGATTTCCGGATCGCGGTGATTCTGCCCGCGATTGCTACGCTCACATGTGAACGTAGCCTAAATTTCCCCTGTCACCAGAGACTGCCATCAGTACCGCCGTGCACCATCGCCCGTCACCTGTCACCCATCGGTGACCATCGCCCGTCACCTGTCACCCCATCAATCACCGTCACCTGTCACCCCATCAGTCATCGTCACCTGTCACCCCATCAGTCATCGTCACCTGTCACCCCATCAATCATCGTCACTTGTCATCCCATCAGTGATCGTCATCTGTCACCCCATCAATCATCGTCACTTGTCACCCCATCAGTGATCGTCATATGTCACCCCATCAGTGATCGTCATCTCTCACCCCATCAATCATTGTCACCTGTCACCCCATCAGTGATCGTCATCTGTCAACCCATCAATCATCGTTGCCTGTCACCCCATCAGTCATCGTCATCTGTCACCCCATCGGTCATCGTCACCTGTCACCCCATCAGTCATTGTCACATGTCACCCCATCAGTCATTGTCACCTGTCAACCCATCAGTCATCGTCATCTGTCAACCCATCAGTGACCGTCACTTGCCACCTATCAGTCACCTGCCACCCATCAGTGATCATCCGCAGTCAACCGTCACCCGTCAAACAGCCCATCACAGCCAGCATGTCAAAAAGGATGTACAGCAGCGAGGAGGCCCTTCAGGTCCTCTCCATGACTGATGAGAGCACCGGGGAGCTCTCATCATTATCCGAATCCATATCCAAATCTGATTCAGAATTAGAAATCGCTAATAGTAGCAGGGCGGAGATGGACTCGGACTATTCCTGTACAGTTTCCTTTATAGAATGTATTTTGGGGTGCAATTTTTGCTATATACATGCAACCACTTACTGACCGCCTAATGACTATATACATCGGTCATTAAAAGCTAAATACTGGGGTTATGGCAGCAGATAGCTGTCATAACCCCGGTATTTTTTTAAACGGCGGGCGGTTGGCTTTCAGATAAGGGTGGTCCCAATGGCAGATTCGCCGCGGAATTACCCTTACGGTGCAGGGGAAGAGGTGCCCCCCCCTCCAGCCGCGTCCCAGAGGTTTTCCCAGCTTACCGCACCCGGATCCTCAGAAACAGGAAGTCGAGAGAGGGCAAGATGGCCCTCACTCGACTCTATGGTCTTGGAGGACCGGAGCTACGTCAAAAGTCGTTGCCTAGCAACCGGTTTAAAGGCCCTTTTTTTTTTCAACAATTTTTTTTTTCTTTTTTAGTGTAGTTGTGAGGTCTTTTTGACCCCAGATCTCACAATAAAGAGGACCTGTCATGCCTATTTCTATTACAAGGGATGTTTACATTCCTTGTAATAGGAATAAAAATGATCAAAACATTTTTTTTTTAAAACTGTGTAAAAATAAAAAAATAATAAATAAAATAAATAGGAAAAAAAAATGAAAGCGCCCTGTCCCGTTAGCTCGCCCGCAGAAGCGAATGCATACCCAAGTCCCGCCCACATATGTAAACGGTGTTCAAACCACACATGTGAGGTATCGCCGCGATCATTAGAGCGAGAGCAATAGTTTGAGCCCTAGACCTCCTCTGTAACTCTTAGCTAGTAACCTGTAGAAATTTTTAAAATGTTGCCTATGGGGATTTTTAAGTACCAATGTTTGGCGCCATTCGGTGAGCGTGCGCAATTTTGAAGCATGACATGTTGGGTATCTAATTACTCGGCATAACATTATCTTTCACATTATGGTAAACAATTGGGCTAAATTTACTGTTTTCTTATATTTTAATTAAAAAAAGTGAATATTTCTCAAAAAAATTGCATTTGGAAGACTATGATGTCAGACCAAATATGGTGTGATAAAAAATATTGCAACAATCTCCATTTTATTCACTAGTGTCTCTGCTAAAAAAAAATATATAACGTTTGGGGGTTTTAAGTAGTTTTCTAGCAAAAAAAATGATTTTAGCTTTTAAACACCAAGTGTAAAAAATAGGCCCAGTCTTAAAAGTAAATAAATGGACAACTTTGTGTAAAGTGCTACTTGGATGTTAGGCCTCTGTATGTGGTTAGGCTGTGTAAAAGTGTTACACATGTGGTATCGCCATACTCAGGAGAAATAGCAGAATGTATTTTGGGGTGCAATTTTTGATATGTACATGCTATGTGTTGGAAATATTTAATAAATGGACAACTTTGTGTAAAAAAAAAAATGCATTTTCATTTTCTTTCCACAGTTTCCAAAAACTTGTGGAAAAAAATGACACGTTCAAAAGACTCATTATGCCTCAAAAATTATACGTTGGGGTGTTTGCTTTCCAAAATGGGGTCATTTTATGGGGGTTTCCATTGTCCTGGTGCTCCAGGGCCTTCAAAAGTGCGATAGGTTGTCAGGAAATTATATGTGTAATTTATGCTCCTAGAATGCCGGACGTTGCTACTTGGATGTTAGACCTCTGTATGTGGCCAGGCTGTGAAAAAGTCTCACACATGTGGTATCGCCATACTCAGGAGGAGTAGTAGAATGTGTTTTGGGGTGTAGTTCCAAGTATACATATGCTGTGTGAGAGAAATAACCTGTTAATACGTCAATTTGTAAAAATAAAAATCTTAATTTTGCAAAGAATTGTGGGAAAAAATTACAACTTCAAAAAACTCACCATGCCCCTTATTAAATACCTTGGAATGTCTACTTTCCAAAAAGGGGTCTTTTGGGGGTATTTGTACTTTCCTGACTTTTTAGTGTCTCAAGAAATGAGATAGGCCTTCAGTACATCAGGTGTGATCAAGTGTGATCAATTTTCAATGAATAGCACCATAGTTTGTGGACTCTATAACTTTCACAAAGACCAAATAATATATACTTATTTGGGTTATTTTTACCAAAGATAAGTAGCAGTATAAATTTTGGCCAAAATTTGTGAAGAAAAATTACTAATTTGCAAAATTTTATGACAGAAACAAAGAAAAATTCATTTTTTCACAATATTTTCAGCCTTTTTTTATTTATAGCACAAAAAATAAAAAACCCAGTAGTGATTAAATACCATCAAAAGAAAGCTCTATTTGTGTGAAATTTTTTATGGGTACAGTGTTGCATGACTGAGTAATTGTCATTCAAAGTGTGAGAGCGCTGAAAGCTGAAAATCGGTCTGGGCAGGAAGGGGGTGAAAGTGCACTGTAGGCAAGGGGTTAAACATGTAAAAAAAAATCACAATACACGCCCAAAAGGGGCAACTATTAAAATACATGTCACACATGAGTGATATTATAGAAAATATCACTATGAACACTTATACATTTGTAGCAATTGACAAAGATATTATCCTAATTGCTGGTCACCAGCTGGTTGACCAGCAATTATAGGTGTATAGGTGTTCATGGTGATATTTCCTAAATAAATCAAGTCTGACATGTATTTTAATAGTTGCCCCTTTTGGGTGTGTATTGTGATTTTTGACATGTTTAAATAAAGACAATTCTTTATACATTGTCGGTCTCATGTTAGTGCCAATAAAGTCCATCATAGCAGGATTATGTCTTGTTAATTTTGTTAGTATACACTCTACTAGGATGCAGCATTGGTAAAGGTCTCCCTTTTTTACTTTTCTAAGGTGAAAGCAAGTTCTCGCTAAAGGTGCTTAAAATACTGAATGAACCCTCTCCACACTGCTATACACCCTTCTAGAAAACTTTACATAAAAACAGGGATTTTTAGTTCACATGGATTGTAATGCATTGCAATACATGTTTAAGCTGGCCAACTGCGTCAAAGTAATCCCTCTCTGGCCAGACCTACACTACACTATACTACTCTACACTACACTACTTTACACCTACCTACTCCCCTCCACCCTGCCATAATCCCTCTCTTTGTGCGGCCCCGACGGGCTTGCAACTCTCTCTCTGTCTCTTTGGCCTCACGGGCTCACAGCTCTCTCTCTCTCTCTCTCTGTCTCTTTGGCCTCGCCGGGGCTCACAGCTCTCTCTCTGTCTCTTTTGCCTCGCCGGACTCACAGCTCTCCCTCTCTCATTCTGTGGCCCCGCCAGGATCACAGCTCTCTCTTTCTGTCTGCGGCCCCGTCAGGCTTACAGCTCTCTCTCTCTCGGTGGCGGCACCAGGCTCGCAGTTCTCTCTCATCGGTCCTGATATTTGCGGGAATGTAGATATTTATTGTAATCTTCAGTATACATGTCGGGATTCGAACCAGTGACCAGTGACCAGCCACATCCCAGCTGGTTGACCAGCAATTATAGGTGTATAGGTGTTCATGGTGATATTTCCTATATAAATCAAGTCTGACATGAATTTTAATAGTTGCCCCTTTTGGGTGTGTATTGTGATTTTTGACATGTTTAAATAAAGACAATTCTTTATAGATTGTCTGTCTCCTGTTAGTGCCAATAAAGTCCATCATAGCAGGATTATGTCTTGTTAATTTTGTTAGTATACACTCTACTAGGATGCGGCATTGGTAAAGGTCTCCCTTTTTTTACTTTTTTAAGGTGAAAGCAAGTTCTCGCTAAAGGTGCTTAAAATACTGAATGAACCCTCTCCACACTGCTATACACCCTTCTAGAAAACTTTACATAAAAACAGGGATTTTTAGTTCACATGAATTGTAATGCATTGCAATACATGTTTAAGCTGGCCAACTGCGTCAAAGTAATCCCTCTCTGGCCAGACCTACACTACACTATACTACTCTACACTACACTACTTTACAATAAGCTAATCCCCTCCACCCTGCCATAATCCCTCTCTCTGTGCGGCCCCGACGGGCTTGCAACTCTCTCTCTGTCTCTTCGGCCTCACCAGGCTCACGGCTCTCTCTCTCACTGTCTCTTTGGCCTCACAGGGCCCACGGCTCTCTCTCTCTGTCTCTTTGGCCTCACCGGGCTCACAGCTCTCTCTCTCTCTCTGTCTCTTTTGCCTCGCCAGGCTCACAGCTCTCTCTTTCTGTCTGCAGCCCAGCCGGGCTTACAGCTCTCTCTCTCTGTCTCTTTGGCCTCACCAGGCTCACGGCTCTCTCTCTCTCTGTCTCTGGCCTCACCGGGCTCACGGCTCTCTCTCTGTCTCTTTTGCCTTGCCAGGCTCACAGCTCTCTCTTTCTGTCTGCAGCCCAGCCGGGCTTACAGCTCTCTTTCTCTGTCTCTTTGGCCTCACCAGGCTCACGGCTCTCTCTCTCTCTGTCTCTGGCCTCACCGGGCCCACTGCTCTCTCTCTGTCTCTTTGGCCTCACCGGGCTCACAGCGCTCTCTCTCTCTCTGTCTCTGGCCTCACCGGGCTCACGGCTCTCTCTCTGTCTCTTTGGCCTCACCGGGCTCACAGCTCTCTCTCCATCTCTTTGGCCTCACCGGGCTCACGGCTCTCTCTCTCACTGTCTCTTTGGCCTCACCGGGCCCACGGCTCTCTCTCTGTCTCTTTGGCCTCACCGGGCTCACAGCTCTCTCTCTCTCTCTCTGTCTCTTTTGCCTCGCCAGGCTCACAGCTCTCTCTTTCTGTCTGCAGCCCAGCCGGGCTTACAGCTCTCTCTCTGTCTCTTTGGCCTCACCAGGCTCACGGCTCTCTCTCTCTCTGTCTCTGGCCTCACGGCTCTCTCTCTGTCTCTTTTGCCTCGCCAGGCTCACAGCTCTCTCTTTCTGTCTGCAGCCCAGCCGGGCTTACAGCTCTCTCTCTGTCTCTGGCCTCACCGGGCCCACGGCTCTCTCTCTCTCTCTGTCTCTGGCCTCACCGGGCTCACGGCTCTCTCTCTGTCTCTTTGGCCTCACCGGGCTCACAGCTCTCTCTCCGTCTCTTTGGCCTCACCGGGCTCACGGCTCTCTCTCTGTCTCTTTGGCCTCGCCAGGCTCATGGCTCTCTCTCTGTCTCTTTTGCCTCGCCAGGCTCACAGCTCTCTCTTTCTGTCTGCAGCCCCGCTGGGCTTACAGCTCTCTTTCTCTCTCTGTGGCCGTAGCAGGCTCACAGTTCTCTCTCATCGGCCCTGATATTTGCAGGAATGTAGATATTTATTGTAAGCTTCAGTATACCTGTCGGGATTCGAACTCGTGACCAGCCACATCCCATGCAGTAGCCCTGCTTACAAGGCTACTGTCCTCTCTACGCATTCCTCCCTGAAGCCTATTATTCAACCCTAGTCTTGCCAAGCCTTGCTCATCACCCTTGTTTCCCCACAGCTGGTACTTCCCATATAAGTCCAGCCCCTTTCACTCCAGCTTGCTGATTATTGAGCTCCTGAGCCTTGATCAAGTTCTCCTCACCTGCTGCTCTTGCCTATTACCACATATCCACTGCTGACCAGGAATTGACTACCGACTACTCTTCTGCTTTGTCCCTACCTACTGAACTGCTACCTCCGTTGCCGATCCCTATTGTCTGACCACGCTTACTGCTGCCCACCCCAACCTTTGGCCCATCTGACTTCTCTCTGGTTATCCCTTGTCTGCTCCTCCGCCTCCGGACCGAACCTGCACTCTGCCTGGCTGGGTGATCCTGGGGACCGCGAGCTGGTGTTAGCTTGCAGCGCAGTCTATCCCCACCATCAGGGGCTCTAGTGAAAACCAGCTAGCACTTAGTTTCCGCACTTCAGGTGAACCTGTGTCCTCATCAAAGTACTAGGAATAAATCCTGCGAGCGACCCTGAGGCTCTAAATCAGACGCTCCACTTCTCATAATAGTGTGCTTATTTGAAATAAATATATAGTGTTGCGCAAATAAAAAATTATTAAATTAATTAAAACAAAGAGAAAAGGAAGAATCAAGATGTCCCTACTGGATGAACCATAAATATAAGATTAAAACTAATAGAAAGATAAATACTTCTTAAAATCTTCTATAATCATAAAAATGTAAATGATGTGCAGCCGTAAAAAATCAAGTGCTTATTTGTGAAATAAAAGTTGATGATAAAAATACTTTTAAAAAGATATTGTTATTTACTTGCTATTTCACTGGCACATTTATTGTTATTCATTTGCTATTTTCACTGGCACATTATCAACTTTATTTTATATACCTGTTGTACAGCCTGCTTGGTTGTAGGGGTTCACACTTCAGAGGGCACTTACCCGATTTTCATTTATCACTTCATCTATTATCTGAATAAGATTTTTCACTTTCACATACCCATTGTGCAACCTTTTGGTTGTAGGGGTTCACTCTTCAGAGGGCACTCACTTGAGTTTTTCACATCACTTCATCTATTATCTCATTAAGACGTTTTCTTTTTTATCTTAATTGTTTATCTATAGGAGCACTTTTGTATATCATTTTAAAAGTATTTTTATCATCAACTTTTATTTCACAAATAAGCACTTGATTATTTACGGCTGCACATCATTTACATTTTTAGGATCATAGAAGATTTTAAAAAGTATGTATCTTTCTATTAGTTTTACTCTTATATTTATGGTTCATCCAGTAGGGACATCTTGCGCTGATTCTTCCTTTTCTCTTTGACTTACTTTGTATGTGGTGACACTAAGGAATTAGCTGCGGAGTCCGGGTGCTCCATTTTGCTATCAGCCCCCTCCTTATCCCCGCTCTTTTTTCTAGTGGTAGCGCATAGGTTTATTCTCCTATATATTTGTGTATTAAATTAATTAATTTTGTGCTTAAATAATTAAAAATCCAAAATATTCATATGTGACATATGTGTCCATATTTGGACTTTATTTATTGGCTTTTTTTCACTTTGCACACTGGACTTTTATATCTATATATTTTCTCTTTTCTATGAATATTATATTATATATTATATTTTACTACTTTATTAGCACTATTGGCACTTTAACCACTTGCCGACCTGCCGCAAGTAGATATACTGCAGCGGTCAGCCCCGGCCAGGCAAAGTGACGTATATATACGTCACTAGCCTGTGACCGGCTTGTGAGCCAATAGTGGGCGAGCGCGCACCCACTGAGGTGCGCGCCCACCCCGGCTTGTTCACTGAGGAGTCCGTGCGTGTGACCGGCGGACCCGATGTCTGCCGGTCACACTGCAATGGTCGGTAGAGAGGGAGAAAGGCAGGCGGCTTATGTAAACAAGCCGTCTGTCATTCTCCCCTGTGTAAAAATGGAGATCAGACAGTTCTACTATGTAGGACCGTTGATCTCTGTTTTTACAGTAGTAGCCATGTCCCATCACAGTTAGAAGCACGCCCCTAGGACACACTTAACCCCTCCCCCTCCAATACAGTTAACCCCTTCCCTGCCAGTGTCATTTTTACAGTAACAGTGCATATGTATAGCACTGATTACTGCAGTAATGTCACTGGTAACCCCAAAAGTGTCAAAAATGTCAGTCAAGGGTCCGATCTGTCCGCCGCAATGTCACAGTCCCGCAAAAAAAATCGCAGATCGCCGCCATTTCTCGTTAAAAAAAAACCCACCAAAAATGACAAAAATCTTTCCCTTTGTTAGTAAACGCGATAACTTTTGCGCAAACCAATCAAAATACGCTTTTTGCGATTTTTTTTACCAAACATATGTAGCATAAAACAAATTGGCCGAAAATGTTAAAAAATTTTGATTTTTACATCTTTTTTTGGGAATTTCATATAAAAAAAATGTGAAAAATATTGTTATTTTTGCAAAATTTACGCTCTTTTTTTGTTTATAGCGCATGATCAAAAAATCGCACAGGTGATTAAATACCACCAAAAGAAAGCTCAGTTTGTCCGTTAAAGTCACGCAGCAAAAAATCGCAAAAAAAAACCCTGGTCAGGAAGGGGGTAAAATCTTCCGGGGCTTAAGTGGTTAATATTATGTCACATATGAATATTTTGGATTTTTATTTATTTAAGCACAAAATTAATTAATTTAATAATGTTTTATTTGCGCAACACTATATATTTATCTCATCAAAGTACTACCTGGTGTCCATCCGGTATCCAGTACAGCTACCACCGTAGCCAACCCGGATTGTCTGACCACGCCTCTGCCAGATTTCTGCACCTACTACCAGCCTGCGGTCCTTGCAACTGGGCTCCACTCCTACCTCCGGCCAGCAGTCCTCTGACTCAGGTGAGCCTGTAGGATTGTTACAATACCACACCACAGACCTGTAAAGGAAGGGAAGTAGGCGGTCCTGTCTTCCTGTTTATTAATAACTCACCAGATGTCCTCTAATTTCAGGGATCTAAATAAACAGAAAAGATGTTAGAGATAGAAGACAACATTTGGATTTCGAGTGTCAAAGTAAAAAATAAAACCTGGATTTCCAAATTCATCATATTCAAAGTGAAAAAGAAAGTTGTCGATGTCTTCTCCATGGGGCATGTCCAAGAAATCGACCCTCCGGTACACCCTTCTGGGTCCATCCTGTGAAGGAACAACATCAATCACTGCTCTGCAAAGGGGACATGAATTGCGTTGCTCCCTCCATGTTCCAATGCAGCCTGAATGAAATACATGGGAGCAGGGTAGGGTTGTAGTGTCCTCTCCTGCTTCCATTTCACTCAAGCAGATTGCACATGTGGGCAGCTCCTGATACTCCCTGGCCGGTGGTCTGGCTGGTGCTGGCTGGTCCTCAGCAATGATGCGCTCCCTTGGAGATCGACTCCTGTTGGACCTGGCGTTCTCCCGTTGCTGTCGTAGAGCAGTTCTTGACCGTGTGCGATGGGCAATTGGTGAATCCATGCCTGTAATAATAATGGATAGATTTTAGTATTTCTGTCATATAACCTTTTCTATTAGAATTTTAAACCTTAAATGACTTGTGCAAGTGTCTCATTTTTAACAGATTTCAAGTGTGATAGGTGGCTGTCTCATAGGTAAACCTGAAAATAGGAGATAATTTAACTACTTCAGCCACCGTGATGTACCCGTACGTAGCCAGATTGAAGTGGTTATACCGGGATAGGACCTGCAGCTAACGGCAACATTCCAGTATCTATTTTTTTAACCAGCAATGCTCTTTAATGTAAAAGTGATCCTAGTGGCTAATTTAGTGATAGCTAATTAGCCGCTGGATCGCGTTTACTGGCAGCGGAAGGGGCAATGTGGATTCTCCTGTTCCACTGAGGAGTCCGGGACTGAATCCAGCAGTTCCGCCAGCTAACCATAGGGATGATTGAAGATTGGAACTTCCCAAGATCTCTATAAAGAGGACCTGGCACTGCTCCAGCTATCACAAGGGATATTGTTCATCCCTTCTGAGTAGCCATAAAAGTAAACAAAAAAAATTGTAAAAAAAATTATTAAAATAAAAAAAATGGATATCCCCCCTGTCCCCCCATGGTCATGCGCAAAGGCAAATGCATACGTAGGTCACACACACACATATATCAATGGCGTTCCCACCGCACATGACACATGAGTTATTGCCTCAAACGTTGTGGCAAGAATATTATATGCAATGATTATAGCGCTAAGTGTCCTGTGTAACACTAAACTGGTAAACTGTAAAGGCTTTTAAAGCCTCGTCTATGGATAATTTATTGTGTCATTCCATTTGTTTGCTCAATTTTAAAGCTTGACATGTTAGGTGTCTATTTACGTGGCTTAACATCATATATATTTGACCAAAGAATTAGGTATTCTACTGTGTTTTTGTGCATTAAAACATATTATTGCCCTCCAAATAGATTAGCAAATGAAAAACAGCTGCGCAAATACCGTGTGATATAAAAAAAATGCAACACCCACAATTTAATCCTCTCATGCCCCTGCTTTAAAAAAAATGTTTTGGGGTTCTAAGTAATTTTCTAGCAAAAAATGCTGATTTTATATATTTGCACCTGCGACTTTATAAATTACTACATAGTTATGACTACATAGATGGCAGAATTGATACTCGTGCCATTCAAGATATTGGCAGAGGCTCTTTATATACTTGATTATGTTTCTATATTGTATTTTTTAGAGCAATTAAAGTATTGTGTTTACGCCTATGTGCCCGCCTTTACGGGTGATTACATTAACTTGGTACACACCCTCTATTTGTCTTGTAGCACCCTACAGGTAGGTGCTAGGTAAGTATATAGTGGGCCTTGTCTGCCTAACAGCAGGGCTGTGATTTGTTAGGTAGGGTGTCAGGGCTTTCAGATGTGCCTGCTGAAGGGGAAGTATCCCCACTGGCTTCTGTGAGAGGCTTCTCATAGGGCAGTGTGGGAAGCCCAATCAGGGGACAAATCCCAGCTTGTAACTACCCCAGAAGGCAGATTAGGCTGCAATTGATTCTCTGAGTGGGTATAAGTTTGGGGGAAGTGCATGACAGGGTGTCTTTGGCGGGAGCAGAGTCCCAGGAAGGAGAGTGCGGCTGTCTCTCCTCCTGTCTGAGGAAGGAGGATGTCGCGGGTTGTCGCCCGAGTATCCAGAGAGTGCTGAGTTGAGCTGAGGGGATCCGGTGTGCCGAGAACCTACGGAGAGAGAGAGAGGGGGGTCCAGTCCCAGGAAAGCCTACACAGGTTGTGAGTACTGCGGATTGCCCCTGGGGGTCTGCCTAGAGTCAGAGGGGACCACTCCAGGAGAGGTTCTGGGATCCAGTGTCAGCTAGCTGTAAAGGGGGTACCTAGGTAGAGGACCCTGAAGTTGCAAAGGGGGTACATAGTCAGTGGACCCTGAAGAGTTCAAGGTCAAAGGGGGCACCTGCAGTCTGGGCCCTGAATTGTACAGTGCGTGCCAGTTACAGTGACAGTTATACAGAGTTCTACAATATACTACCTCAAGCTGTGCCAGGCGGGGGAAAGTATTCAGTGACTTTTACTGCACAACAGTGTCAGGAGTTCTATGGTTCTCAGTCTTGGATCTACTGGACTATAAGTCAGGGATTCAACACTTCTTCTGCTATACAGAGTGTTCTCAGAGTCAGTGAGTGTTGGCTGGCGCCGGCTGGCGTCAAGGAAGCGCCAACGGGCATTTTCAGGATCAAAGTCCCAATTGTAATTAGTTTGAGCCTAAAGAAGTATGCCACTCATTCCCTTCTCCCATCCCCTTTAATTTATAATAAAAACCCAAAAACAAAGAGGCTGGAGTTGTCGCTGCTTCAGTTGTCACACCCAGGGACTCAGCTCACATGGGCTGGAGAGGATTCCGGTACTAATGGCAGACCCACATCAGGCCACAGGCCTGGAAACCAAGTTGCTACGGTCTAAAGAGTGCTTATGTCCTTTTTCTTTTTTTACTAAATGCACCAGCATTCTCTTTGTATCTCCTGTAATGTACCTGTGGTGAAAAGTGCATTCTTTGTGATATGCAGTTTCTCTATTGGTTGTTTTTTTTTCTTGTGTAAAATTTAGCGGCCTCTCGGCCCCTGGGCCTTAGCGCAGAGAGGCCGCATATTTGCGTGAATTGCAGTCATTAGCGCTTTGTAGACAACGGATTTTTGGATGACATGACAGCCAACTACGGTGGTCATGTGATCTTAAGCTATGCCCCCCCTCTGGGCATCTTAACCTCTTCATTCCTAAGCCTTTTTCTGACACTTGTTGCTTACAAGTTAAAGCCAATATCTTTTGCTAGAAAATTACCTAGAACCCCCAAACATTTTATATATATTTCTCTATCATCCATTGACAGACGCAGCTCCATATAATTCTTGACCATTGGGTTATGCTATAATACATCATACTGTATATTTTCTTGAAAACTACACTCAAACTAATTTTAGTGCACAAAATTAGACCCAGTTTTTCTGGTAAAATATAAAAGATGACGCTGTGTCCGGTAATACGTCACCAACACCAAGACTGAAAATTGCGCACTCCTGTGAAATGGCAACAACTACGGTACCTGAGATTGTCCATTGGCAACACTTTAAAAGCCTTTATAGGTTATCCGTGGGCTCTGGCACTAGAATGTTTTCTCTCACTATGAGGTTCATAGCGATACCTTACATGTGTGATGCAATCATTCTTTACATATGCATGCCAGACCTAAGCACACAATTGCATGGGGGCAGGCGGGAGTCATTTAAATTGTTCATTTTGAATAATATTTTTTTTTATTTGCATTTTTTTTGTTACACTCTTTTAACCACTTCCTTACCGCTGGGCGTCATATGACATCCAGGGGTTTAGGTGGGGATATCTGAATGATGGGTGCAGATGCAGGCATCATTCAGATAATATTTTTTTCAGCCTGCGATTCCCTTCACCATGAGAACAATCATAGTGGCTGTTCAGCCGTTTCATTGTTCTTATAGGTGGCGGGAGAGGACATCTCCCCCTCCCGCCGCCCTCCGGTGCTTCTATTGACTCTCCCGTGCGATCGGCATGCTGGGGAAGGAATCGGCCACCGGCGGAAGTACACCATATAGACTGCTGAGGACCAGATGGTCCCCTGCAGTCTCTTTGACTCTTGAAGGTCAGGGCATGAGGTGATGACGTCATGCCTGGCCTGGCAGTTGTTAATACCACTGTGAGCTCGGCTGGATAGCCAAGATCGTTTTTTTTTTATTTATTTTTTTTTTTATTTCAGGCTTTCCAGCCTGTAGGAGAGATCTGAGGTCTTATTGACGCCAGATCTCTCCATAAAGAGGACCTGTCATGCACTATTCCTATTACAAGGGATGTTTACAGTCCTTGTAATAGGAATAAAAGTGATAAAAAAAATAAAATATAAAAAATAAAATAAAAAAATTAAAGTGCCCTTATCCCCGCCTGCTTACATGCAGAAGAGAACGTATGCGTTCGTCATGGCCACATATGTAATATGTAAATGGCGTTCAATCCATACATGTGAGGTATCGCCGCAAACGTTAGAGTGAGAGCAACAATTCTAGCACAAGACCTCCCCTGTAACTCTAAACTGGTAACCTGTAAACTTTTTTAAAGCATTGCCTATAGAGATTTTTAGGTACCAAGGTTTGGCGTCATTCCACGAGTGTGCGCAATTTTAACCACCTCCCACCCGGGCCATTGTACATATATGGCCGGGTGGGAGTCTCGTCCTTCTGATCGGACGTTCCGGAACGTCCTTTTGAAGGAGAGAGATCGCGCCGCCGTGGGCACACGCAGCGGCGCGATCTCGATGTGCCTGTGTCCCTAGGACACAGAGCAACAAGACTCGGCAGGAGGGCCCTGTGATTGGCCCTCCTGATCACATGACGGCTGTTTCCAATCACAGCCGTCATGTAATGTCAATACAGCCGTTGTAACGGCTTCGATCTCTTCTCCTCCTGACAGATCCTGTCAGTGAGGAGAAGAGGAGAGGATCGATTCTGCAGCCGGGGTGATCAGTGAGTATTTCTAATTACTCACTGATCACAGGGGGGGTCTGTGCTGGTAATCAGATGATTGATTACCAGTGCAGCCCTGGGGGGAGGGGGTGCCACTAGAGCCACCAGGGATGCCCACCCATGACCACCAGGGATGCCCACCATGGCCACCAGGGATGGCAAACAGGGCTCAGAGAGCCTGCCAGTGGTGCCCCCCTATCAGTGCTGCCCACCAATGCCATCTATCAGTGCTGCCCACCAGTGCCCGTTATTGCCATCTATCAGTGCTGCCCACCAGTGCCCATTATTGCCCACCAGTGCTGCCTATCAGTGCCCATCAGTGCCGATCAGTGCCACCCATCAGTGCCGCCGATCAGTCCCCATCAGTGCTGCCTATCAGTGCCCATCAGGGATGCCTATCAGTACCCACCAATGCTGCATATCAGTGCTATCTATCAGTGCCACATATCAGTGCCCATCAGTGCTGCATATCAGTGCTACCTATCAGTGCCCATCAGTGCTGCATATCAGTGCCATCCCATCAGTGCCACCCCATCAGTGTCTCCTCATCAGTGCCTGTCAGTGCGGCGTCATCAGTGCTCATCAGTGCAGGAAAAAACGTATCTATTTACAAAATTTTATAACCTAAACAAAAAAACTTTTTTTTTGTTCAAACTTTTGGGTCTTTTTTTATTTGTGCACCAAAAAAGAAAAAACCTGGCGGTGATCAAATACCACCAAAAGAAAGCTCTATTTGTGGGGAAAAAATGACATAAATTTGGTTTAGGTACAGTGTTGCATGACCGAGCAATTGTCATTCAAAATGCAACAGCGCTAAAAGCTGAAAATTGGTCTGGGAAGGAAGGGGGTTTAAGTGCCCAGTATTGAGGTGGTTAAAGCCTGACATGTTAGGTATTTATTTACTCGACATAACATAATCTTTCACATTATACAACAAAATTGGGCTAACTGTAGTGTTTTTTTTTTTTTTTATTTATGAAAGTTTTTTTTTCCCATAAAAGCGCATCTGAAAAATTTCTGCGCGAATACCGTGTGACATAAAAAAGTTGCAATGACCACCATTTTATTCCCTAGGGTCTCTGCTAAAAAAAATATATATATATAAAGTTTGCGGGTTACGAGTAATTTTCTAGCAAAAAAATGATGAATTTTACATGTAGGAGCGGAGTGCCAGAAATGGCCTGGTATGGAAGTGGTTAAAATATATTTTTTCATTGAACTTTATTGCTATTACAAGGGGTGGACAAGACCCCCTGTGATAGCTTTGGCCGGTGACAGGCACTCCTCGTGGAGAAATCAAGGGTCTGTTATATCGTCGATCCCTCCTCTGCCCTACAAGACAGCTGATCAGACAGAGGTCTGATTTTTTTTTTTTAATACACATTTTTTTTTTTTGTTTGCTAAAATATAATAGATAATGTTGCATCAGGTAAATAGATACCAAACTTGTCATGTGCATGCTTGTGAAATGGTGACAAACTGCGCTACCTACAATTGTCCATAGGCAATGCTTTAAAAGCCTTTAAGTGCCGGTTCACATTTCTGCGATGTGGGAACGCTGCGAATATACAGCGTGATCCCGCATCGCATCCGCACCCCTGGCAGTTCACACTGCCATATGCGACACGCTGGGGGTGTCAATTAACCGTTAACAACACCCCCAGATCAGATTGCATATCGCAGTGCGATCTGAAAGTTCGCACAGAATCGGATCGCACTAGTGTGAACCACCATGCGATCCGATTCTGCTGCAGACCAAAAAAAGGGTCCTGTGCGGGTTAGGTGCGATTGCGGTGCAAATTCAGCCATACAAACTGTACCGCACAGAGATCGCATGTAATTTTAGGAGCAGTGCGCTCCGAATTACATGTGATCTCTGTGATCACACAAATGTGAACCGGTGTAACATGAGAATTACCTACCCCGTGAGAAAAACCTACCCCTCGTCACTTCCGGCCAGGAACAGCTGAGCAGCGCAGCAGTGCGCATGCTCACAGCCCCGGATACCTAATGGAAGAGCTGAGGATCAGACTAGTGCGCATGCGCACTAGTCTTAAACGATCTCGGTGTCCGTTAAAAAAACCTACCGACGCGGCGATGACATAAAATAGCTGTGCTGCACTATGAGTCATCTCCGCTCCTGTCCCGGTCACTTCCCTGATCTTGGCTAGTAAATATAAAAGCGGCTGGCGGCTCCGTGATTTATCTTTTCATACAGCCGCCGCCGCTTTTATATTTAGTAGCCGCGAGCAGGGAAGTGACCGGGACAGGAGCGGAGATGACTCATAGTGCAGCACAGCTGTTTTAATGTAACTGCTCGCGTTACACAGACTGCCGTGAACCAGAAGTGACGGGGGTAGGTTTTTCTCACGGGTAGGTAATTCTCACGGAACACCGGCACTTAAAAAAAAAAAAAACAATATTTTTCATTTTCTTCTATATAACATTTCCAAAAAAAGAATAAAATATCAATTGTTTTCATCATTTTAGCATCAATTTGTATTCTGTTACATATTCTTGGTAAAAAAAAAAATCCCAATAAGTGCATTTTGATTGCTTTGCGCAAAAGTTATTGCGTCTACAAACTAGGGGAAAGATTTATGTCATTTTTTTTTTCTACTAGCAATGGCGGTGATCTGCGATTTTTAGCGGGACTGCGACATTGCGGTGGACAGATTGGACCCCTAACTGACATTTTTGACACTTTTGAGGGGACCAGTGACATTACTACAGTAATCAGTGCTAAAAATATGCACTGTTACTTTAATAATGACACGAGCAGGGAAGGGGTTAACCCAGGGGTAATCAAAGGGTTAAGTGTGAGCCTAGGGGAGTGTTTTCTAACTGTATGGGGGATGGGCTTGTTAAATGAACTCAGAGACATTTGATCCTATATGGGAGAATCACAGGCACTCTGTGAAAATTTCAGAGAGAAGAACGGTCTACTGTCTTTACAACAGCTGACTGGTGTTCTCTATCAGCGGGGAGCCATCACGGGTGCACAGCGGCAATCACGGCCACCGGCCCTGTGGATCGGCATCCCTGCTGCCTAGTGGGGGTGGGTGCGTGCCAGCGGCGGCATGGGCTCTCCCCCCAGGAGTGCTCCCGCAAACCGCTGTACAGGTACGGCGATTGGCGCAGCTGAGCCAGCCTGCCGCAGTATATATGCGATGGGCGGTGGGCAAGTGGTTAAGCTTTGGGCAGGGCAAACCTAAATCCTAATGAAAATGTCATTTAAACAAGCTGCTAGCAAGCTTCAGCAAGCAACCACCATTTTCCTACACAGCAATAAGTGCTGAAGCTCCCCCAATTCTACTAGAAGCATGTTTAACCTCTCTGGCGGTCTAATTATGTACAGATTACTGTGCTAAAAGCGCTACATTGTTTTGCATGCAAATCTGTTCTTTTATATTTTAAAACTCACCTTCCCCTGCCATCCCCTGCTGTCCTCCCCTGCCGTCCTCCCCCCGCTGTCCTCCCACTGTGTGCTCGGCCGATGCTGACACCTGTCTTTCGGTTCCCTTCCCTGCGAGCGTTGCGACGCAGGGGGTGGAACCGGCGGCAAATTCAAAAATTTAAATACACCAAATGAAATGATACAAAGTTGTGATCCTAACGGATTACACTGTATCATGCCATTTCACCACAGGATTTCACCTGGTGACTTTTCATTTTTCATTTATCATTTATCATTTCAGAGAGAAGAACGGTCTGCTGTGTTTACAACAGCTGACCAGTGTTCTCTCTCAGCGGGGAGCGATCGCGGGTGCACAGCAGCAATCGCAGCCGCCGGCCTCGTGGATTGGCATCCCTGCTGCGTAGTGGGGGGCGATGCAAGGAGGCGGGGACACGCGCTCTTCCCCCAGGAGTTCTCCCACAAACTGCTGTACAGGTACGGCGATTCGCGCAGCTGAGCCTGCCTGCCGCAGTATATATGCGGCGGGCGGTCGGCAAGTGGTTAAGCAAGCTGTGGGCAGGGAAAACCTAAATCCTAATGAAAGTGTAATTTAAACAAGCTGCATGACCCAGAACCCTAGGCACTTTTTAGGGGCATTTATTGGGTTTTAGGGCTTCAAAATGGTGTCTTTTGATTCCATATATATATCTACATTACGGTCACCTTGGCATAGCAGAGTCAATTTACCCTAAACTACATTACGGTCACCTTGGCATGGAAGAGTTTGGTCACCCTGGCATAGTAGAGTCAGTTCACTCTAAATTACATTACGGTCACCCTGAGTTCGGTCACCCTGGTATGGCAGCAGGCTAAGTCAGCTAAACTTCATTACGGTCACCTTGGTATGGCAGGCTAAGTCAGCTAAACTTCATTAGGGTCACCTTGGTATGGCAGGCTAAGTCAGCTAAACTTCATTAGGGTCACCTTGGTATGGCAGGGTCTGGTCACTACGGTCACCCTAACACTTTTACTGTCCGTACAGAAACGAAATTATTAAATCTAACTATAATGTTATACAGAACACTAACTACACTGCATATCCCTTTCCTCACACTAAAAGAACAGCAGGAGTAACACTAATGCTTGCACTCTATTCCACAGCCCCTGTATTACTGTGCTAGAGATTTGGCGGGGCTAGGTTATATACTGGGGGGCGTATTCACTAATGATTGGCCTCTGGACCCCCTAGTCACTCCAATCAGCTTTTCCTAATGTTTCTGGGCCAATCACAGGCTTTTTAAGCCCATTTCCTGACCCAGGCATTTTGGGCCATTCTGGTCGCCGAATTCCGAACTTTTCCGGCAAAAAGTTTGAAATTCGGCCGAATTTCGAACAGCCATTGTTCGGGTCGAACTGATGGTCGACTCAAACCCTTCGATCATCCCTACTGGCAACAGTGGACCATACCTGCACAAAGTGTGTGGGCACCACCACTTGTAGTCTCTACCAGGGGAGCATGTGACACTGATATTGCAGTATACAGGGATGTTATCACCCTATAACAGGTCCAAATAAGCGCCTTCATGGCAGGATCAATGGGAGTTATGTTAATGAAAGTTGCAGAATAAAATAAATGAAAACAAAATAAAAGCAATTTTTAAAACTACTGGAACGTGAAGGCTCTGAGGAAGAGGCTAAGCCTCGAAACGCGTAAGCCTTTCCAGCTTCAGGGGTTTGGCCTTTGATCTTGATGCGGATGACAACGTATCTATTTGATGTGCTTTTACCAAGAACTCATTTGTGAGTATTTTTATACCTTTTATTTGAACAAATCTTTGTAGAGGATAATGCACTAGGCCAGTGCGCCCTTGTGTTTGTTTTTCGTTTTTAAAGCTTTGGTATTGTAAGAGGGCCACTTTGAGAGAAATAGGACACATTTTTGGGATTTATATGGATTTTGTGTCTTAGTACTTAGTGTTTAAATGAGAGTGCCCTTCCTTACTTAACTATTTATATGGCTGGATACCTGTCACAGGGTTCTTGCAAGCGTCACTCATCTCCATGTGCCTCTAGAGAGAGGAGGCGCCGCGTCATCACTCACAGCGTAATACAGCGGTCCGCACTGCAGGCGACTGCTGTAATCTGTAATCCCGCAAGGGTGACCAAAAGCGTGTATTGTCTTCATGCATGTAAGTGCAATTTTACTCTTCAATAAATGGTATCTATGATAATGCACTATTGGCGGTCCCTCTTCTTTCCCCATTTTTATTGAGGACAAGAGCAGCGATTACCCATCAGGGATCCATCCATTGTCACATTCTAGTAAGGAGAGGAGTGTTCGTTTGATTACAGCCCTACACATATTTAAATCTGGTAAGAGGCTTACCTCCTCCCACCTCACCCGGGAGGCATTAGTGGATATCCCTTTTGCTTGCTTTTGGTGTGTGTTCTCTGGAGTGGATCTTCTCATTTACATGCCCTTATTATTCATCTTTCTGTTAAGAAGCTATGCTGGTGGTGGGATACTGAACACTATTCACTTGGCTTCCTCATCTTAACTCAGCGGTCTCATCACGGACATTGTCAATTGGATTTTATTTTGTATATTATTTGGGACTGTTTCTGTCACGATTTCATTTGTGTTGTCACCCAAATTTTTTGATATTCACTGGTGAATTCACGGCAATATTTGTGTATCAATGTTATTTGTACCAGCAGTTTTTTATTTTATTCACTGTTATGTATGACCCTTAAGCACATTTGGTCGGTTTTATTCCAGACCCTTCTTTCATGTTTGATATCATTCATGTGATTTCATTTGAACTTTTACACAATTTGATTGATTAGCGCACCTAAACTAACAGATCTGGCTCTCCTGAGAAGCAGAACAGAGCCACAAATGTGTTTTCCTAGCACCTATTTAGGAAGGTGCTACATCATTATAACACTTAATTATTCTTTGTTTTTTAACAGCACATCATTGCTGGATCTTTCACAATAGCGGCATCTAAGAACTCCAGTGGTGGCAAGGTGACTTACTGACCTCTGAGAATAGCAGAAAATATTCCATTATAACAAATATATAATGGTCAGGGGAGTGAACCTGGTTATCACTATCAAGAAGCTTAAAAAAGGCCTTCATTCGAGGGTGGTTTATCAATACGTATGCTTCCAATACCTGACGCGGTTTGACCCGCACCTCAATGGGGCAGCCCCTTCATGGCGACTTTGTGGGCACATTTATTGGCCAGTCATCTTGGTCGGGGGCCACAGGCCCCGCTGCCACATTTACAGTTAAGCGGCGGTGTCGGGGTTGGGCTGTCCCCACCTGGTCATGACCTTTTCATTAAAGCAACTTGGAGCTTTATTTTCTTCAGCATACTGGATAATAGTTTAACTGTGAAGCTGTTTGAATATTTGTGGTTCACGACAAATGTTGCACCATTTTTTTTTTTTCCCTATGAATGTTCATTTTTTTTTGTTTTATTTCTGGATGTAATTAATAAATAAATAAAGATTGAAAATAAAAAAGGCCTTCATTTTGCATGGCATTTTGTAGAAGCTACATTTATTTTTTACATCCCAGTGTGTAAAGGCTAATTAAACTCCTCTACCCCCTAGACATGACAAGCATTTTAAGCTTGCAATGGAAGGGGAGGGGCCGCTTACAGTTAATTTTATTTATAAAGCCGTCACAGTCTATATGGCAATCCTGCCCCATACCAGCATGCTCTAGAGAAGGACCCTTGCTGTCTGTGTGAAAGCAGTGGACTTTCTGCAGAGGTCCCACACACTCCCTGCTGAGCCAGAGTTGGAGCTCTCCAATCCATAGGGAGAGCTCTAGTTAAGTAGGGGGTAAGCTAGACCTTTTCAGAGAGAGCACCGCTTCCACACAGAGAGCAAGGCTCCTTCTTCTTCCCAGCATGCTGGCAGAGGACCAGCCTTTCTACTCAGGCTGTGGCTGCTTTGTAAAGAAAACAAAGGGTAAGCCCTTCCACATCTTTTGTTTTAATGCACCTCAAACATATTTAGCTGGTTAAGGCCCCTTTCAGATGGAGCGGATCTGTCCAAGCGGAATCCACCTGCCCAGCGGGAGATCTCTCCACTGATCCCTTCTGAGCGGGCGGATGACAGGTCCATGTCCACTCCACTATGCAGAGTGTACACAGACACATGGGCTCTAAGAAAGGGAGCATGTCTCCCGAAACGCGTCAGCTTTCCAACTGCAGTGATCTCATTTCCCCAATGCTGGAGTTGTGACTGATATGCTTTTTATCTTCTCATGTTTATAGGTATGTTTTTGGCATTTCCAATAAATCTTTTATGGTGTTAAAGGTAATACACTAGGCGTTTGCACCATCCTTTTTTTGTTTTTGGCGTAAACGGACAAAGCTCGCTCTCCTCTATGGGGCTGTCAGATGGAAATGGACTGCATGTCCATTTCCATCTGATTGTCATCCAATCTGCTGGACGGATGGCTAATGTATCGCCATATGTCTATTTTTAGGGGGCTTTATCGGATCAGATGCCTGGCGGGTGTCACCAGACACATGTCCACTGACATCCGCTGCCCCATAGAGAACAATGGGTGGTCTGATTGGGTCTGCCTGAAAAACTGACAGGCAGACTTGATGGTGTGAAAGGGGCCTTAACCACTTAAGCCCCGGAAGATTTTACCCCCTTCCTGACCAGGGCCTATTTTGCGATTCGGTACTGCGTGACTTTAACGGACAATTGCGCGGTCGTACGACGCTGTACCGAAATGAAATTTACATCCTTTTTTTCCCCACAAACAGAGCTTTCTTTCTGTGGTTTTTGATCACCTGTGCGATTTTTTTTTTTTTTTTTGATCATGCGCTATAAACAAAAAAAGAGCGACAATTTTGCAAAAATAACAATATTTTTCACATTTTTTTTATATGAAATTTCCCCTCCCCCCCCCCCCCCCAAAAAAATGTAAAAATCAAAAATTTTTAACATTTTTGGCCAATTTGTTTTCTGCTACATATGTTTGGTAAAAAAAAAATCGCAAAAAGCGTATTTTGATTGGTTTGCGCAAAAGTTATTGCGTTTACTAACTAAGGGAAAGATTTTTGTCTTTTTTTTTTTTTTTTTTTGCACGACTGCGACATTGCGGCGGACAGATCGGACCCTTGACTGACATTTTTGACACTTTTGGGGGTACCCGTGACATTACTACAGTAAACAGTGCTATACATAGAGAAGATATTAGGGTAACTGGCGCTGCCAAATGCTAAATTAAAATGTAAAAGTGTGTCTCATAGATGTAGGTACATTAAAATGTTCCGAAAAAGTTATTACTGTGGGTGGTGGTCCCTATAATGTAACTAATGGTCTTGATGGTAAGTCACAATAAATATTTAAAGATGTCAATAAATTAATAATAAAAAATTAACCATTCATCAATAAATATCACAAATAAATACTTGATAGCAATACACTAATAAGGTAACCCAATCAATAAAAGCAGTTAAGTATCTCAAAAATTCAAAAAGTGGTGACTCTTAAAACAATTGGTGTGAACACTAGGTGGCAGTGTTGATCAAAATTAAGTAGAGATGTCTGAGTGACTAGAAAGTGCCAGGTGCTATAATTAAGTCAAAAATCTAAGTGAAGTGCAAAAAAAATGGGTATCTAAGCAAAATCAAATAAATATAGAAACAAGCCAAGTAGTATAAAAATGCATAAGATGTGCCAAGTGGATGATAAAAAACGAATAAATAGGTGAATTTCTGGTGGTTAAATAAATATGAATATAAATAATAATAAATTAGTCCATATTAAAAGTGAGAAAAAGTCCAAAGTAAAATATATGCTCGATATAGTAGTCCAAAAACGTGCAATATGGTGATAGGACGTGCCAAAGAAAATCGCATGGATCTGTGTTTCTGTTGTTGTAAATCCTTGCAATTCTTTGATCAGTTGGGTGCTATCTTTTAAATATGATGTTCCGTTACTAACTAGTGGTTGGAGAAATGTATCCAAATATTCACCAAGTCGTGAAAACAGTGACTCGATCCCACTAACTATTGGCCTCCCTGGTGGTTTGTCCAACCTTTTGTGAAGTTTGGGGAGATAGTAGATGACGGGTGTCTTTGCTGCTTTTGGGAGTAGGTATGTGGCTTCCTTTTCTGTTAGTATTCCCAATCTAGTGCCTTTCTTGATGTAGGCTTCTAATTTTTTCTTGTATTCCTTCTTTGGGTTCTTAGATAATTGTTTATATGTACCAGGAACACTCAAGAGATTATGCATCTCATTTTCATAATCCTGTTTTCTAATAATCGCAAGACCCCCTCCCTTGTCGGCTGGGCGTATAATCACATTTTTCTTCTTTTCAATTTCTGCTATGATATTCCAGATTTTATTTTCTTTATTGTTATATGTTTTTAAGTTCTTAATATCATGTTCTACCATATACTTTTTCTGATTGGGCGCTTGTTCCGGTTGCCGGGCAACGTTTTAGGATTTATACTAGCGGGACTCACGTAGCCTCACGCTGCTCCTGATGACGTCAGTCTTATGACGAAACGCGTAGAGCGTAGGCACGTCAGTTCCGCACCTTGAGACGCACATCCGGCCGTTGAGGCGCACGGCGTCCGGATATACCGCTATACGAGGGGTTCGCGGTCCCTACTTTCTTACAGAAGCTTTATCCGGTTTTTAAATGTGAGTACTTGATTTTATCTGCTTAATAAATGAACATACATTACGGTACTTCACTATATGAGTGTTTCTTTACCCATATAATCCCGGACATCATCCTTGCTGGAGCGCTGCTCATTACCCTATTTGCACATCGCTCATCCCCATTAACCACCATTTGAGGGAGGAAATACCACTGGTCCCACCAGGAAGGGAGAGGCTTACCGAGGTTCATCCGGGTTTTTACCCCAATTATCCAACGCTGGTTACCCCTGTAGGGGTGCCGCTCTCTGGTGAGTGCGGGCTTTTTAGGAAGGGGAGCACGGAATTCCCTCACCCAGCACCCACATCCTGATCCACACCAGGAGACACCCCCTCTATCCATGCGATTTTCTTTGGCACGTCCTATCACCATATTGCACGTTTTTGGACTACTATATCGAGCATATATTTTACTTTGGACTTTTTCTCACTTTTAATATGGACTAATTTATTATTATTTATATTCATATTTATTTAACCACCAGAAATTCACCTATTTATTCGTTTTTTATCATCCACTTGGCACATCTTATGCATTTTTATACTACTTGGCTTGTTTCTATATTTATTTGATTTTGCTTAGATACCCATTTTTTTTGCACTTCACTTAGATTTTTGACTTAATTATAGCACCTGGCACTTTCTAGTCACTCAGACATCTCTACTTAATTTTGATCAACACTGCCACCTAGTGTTCACACCAATTGTTTTAAGAGTCACCACTTTTTGAATTTTTGAGATACTTAACTGCTTTTATTGATTGGGTTACCTTATTAGTGTATTGCTATCAAGTATTTATTTGTGATATTTATTGATGAATGGTTAATTTTTTATTATTAATTTATTGACATCTTTAAATATTTATTGTGACTTACCATCAAGACCATTAGTTACATTATAGGGACCACCACCCACAGTAATAACTTTTTCGGAACATTTTAATGTACCTACATCTATGAGACACACTTTTACATTTTAATTTAGCATTTGGCAGCGCCAGTTACCCTAATATCTTCTCCATTTTCAGATATAGTTTTACTATATTTTTGGGGTAGGCTGCAGCCAACCACACAATTAGATCCATTAGCGCGGAATTCTTTCTTCAATAAGTGCTATACATATGCACTGTTACTGTAAAAATGACACTGGCAGGGAAGGGGTTAACTCTATTGGAGAAGGGGGGGGGTTAAGTGTGTCCCTAGGGGCGTGATTCTAACTGTGATTGGATGTGGCTTTTCATGTAACAGCAGAGATCTACGGTCCTACATAGCAGGACTGTATGATCTCTGCTGTTACACAGGGGAGAATGACAGGCGGCTTTGTTTACATTAGCCACCTGCCTTTCTCCCGGTGTAACCGACGATCGCGAGTGACCGGCGGACATCGGGTCCGCCGCTCACACGCGCGGGGGGGTCCGTGAGCGAGCGGGAACGCGCCTCCGGCGGCGCACGCTTGCTCCCTAGAGCCTCACAGGCTAGTGACATACCCCTACCTCACTTTGCCTGTGAGGGGCTGAATGCCGACGTAAATAGTCGTTAGGCAGTCGGCAAGTGGTTAAACTGAATGTTCAGTTCTGGCTTTACCCCTTATACTTCTGCAGTCATAAAGATTATAAAAATTCAAACTCCGGGCTGTTATACTTTTGTGTGACGATGTACCCAAATAACATTGATGTGCTTTTTTTCCCCCACAAATAGTTTTCTTTTGGTGGTATTTGATCACCTCTGTAATTTAAATTTTTTGCGCTATAAACAAAAAAAGAGCGACAATTCTGAAAAAAAAAAAAAGAAAACTATATTTTTTACATTCTGCTATAAAACATTCCCAATACAAAAAAAATGTAAAAATCCCCTTTTTCTTTTATCATTTTATGCCAATATGTCATCTGCTTCATATTTTTGGTAAAAAAAAAAAAAAATCCCAATACGAGTATATTGATTGGCTTGCACAAAAGTTATTGTGTCTACAAACCAGGGCAAAGATTTATGTCATTTTTATTATTTTTTTTTTTGCTAGTAATGGCTGCGTTCAGCGATTTGTAGCAGAACTGCGACATTGCGGCAGACAGATCGGACCCCTAACTGACATGTTTTACACTTTTGGGGGGACCTGTGACATTACTACAGTAATCAGTGCTAAAAATTTGTACTGTTACTGTACTAATGACACTGGCAGGGAAGGGGATAACACCAGGGGCGATCAGAGGGTTAAATGTGTCCCTAGGGGGTGCTTTCTAACTGTGTGTGGGATGGGCTTGCTGAATAACCACAGAGACCTGTGTTCCTAAATAAGAGGAACACAGGATCCCTGTGTTCATTATTGACAGAACAGCGGTCTGCTGTGTTTACAACGGCAGACCGCCGCTCTGTCTCCATGGGGAAGGATCGCGGGTGCCTAGTGGACATCGCAGCCACCGGACCCACTGCTTGGCTCCCTCTGTAGTCAACTGGCGTGTGCGCGCCCCCACTAGCGGTCCCGCAAAACGACGTACAGCTATGTCATTTCGCGGGACAGGGCCAACCTGCCGCAAGTGATTAAATAGCCTCTCCCATAATCGCCCTTAGCAGCTTGTGAGAGACTCAGGAGTCCAGTTATGGCTGAACACAGGACTACAAATCCCACAGTCCTCTGCTTCTTGGCTCAGAAATGTGATGCAAACAATCTAAGTGCAGAACTAGAGGGAAACAAGAGCAGACTGCAGCAATGAGGTCATGTCCACTGTATTCATACTATGATAGCCGGCACCTGACTACATTTATATGGCCATGTCCATATTTGGTCACTGACATCACAGGGTGACCACACCCCTTTGTTTACTTTATCAGTGGGGATTACCAGAGACGTCACGCGACACGCAGAAAGCGTCTGGATCAGTCAGGTGTGAGTTTATGCGGGTTGGCAGCCGTCATACATTGTGATTGACGTGGACCTACATTCTTAGACGACATGATTGATAATAGTTACCGTATATACTCGAGTATAAGCCGAGTTTTTCAGCACATTTTTTTGTGCTGAAAACGTCCCCCTCGGCTTATACTCGAGTCAAGGAAAAAAATGTCCTCTCCGACGGGTTTAAGGTTTAAAAATGGCGCCGCCCGTCGCATACATGTTACCGCGCACGCGCCACCGCCGCTCGTGTAATTTCGGCTATTCCCGGCGCCGCTCGGGAGAGGCCGGGAATAGCCGAAAGTATACGAGCGGCGGCGGCGCGTGCGCAATGACGTGTCGGCGCCGGGCGGCGCAATTTTTAAAATGAAGGCGCCTCTGGAACAGGTAAGTGAAACAGCTTCACTACCTGCCATGGGCTGCGGGCACACTACGAGGGATGTAGTGCTGCGGGCATGGTCCACATGTACCATGCCCACAGCACTGCATCTCCTGTAGTATGCCCACAACCCCGGATCCTCTAGTACCATGCCAGTACCCTGCAATCTCCTGCACCATGCCAGTACCCTGCAATCTCCTGCACCATGCCAGTACCCACCAATCTCCTGCACCATGCCAGTACCCTGCAATCTCCTGCAACATGCCAGTACCCTGCAATCTCCTGCACCATGCCAGTACCCTGCATTCTCCTGCACCATGCCAGTACCCTGCAATCTCCTGCACCATGCCAGTACCCTGCAATCTCCTGCACCATGCCAGTACCCTGCATTCTCCTGCACCATGCCAGTACCCTGCATTCTCCTGCACCATGCCAGTACCCTGCATTCTCCTGCACCATGCCAGTACCCTGCATTCTCCTGCACCATGCCAGTACCCTGCATTCTCCTGCACCATGCCAGTACCCTGCATTCTCCTGCACCATGCCAGTACCCTGCATTCTCCTGCACCATGCCAGTACCCTGCATTCTCCTGTACCATGCCAGTACCCTGCATTCTCCTGCACCATGCCAGTCACCCTGCATTCTCCTGCACCATGCCCGCCGCCCTGCATTCTCACCCTAGGCTTATACTCGAGTCAATGATTTTTCCCATCTTTTTGTGGTAAAAGTAGGGGTCTCGGCTTATACTCGGGTCGGCTTATACTCGAGTATATACGGTATACATTGAGGGACAATTAAAAAAAAAAAAAAAACATTAAAAGGTGTGTGTTCCTTAAGCCGGCCATAGACGAATCAAAATAATTTCTATTATTATTATTTTTTTATTTATGTTGGTTGAACTTGATGGACAAGTGTCTTTTTCAACCAGATTATCTATGTAACTATGAAATTCAGCCAGTTCAGCAGGCACCAGTCGAATTTCGATTCATCCATGGGCAAGCTGGTTATACTGAGGTTGATCTATCTATCGATCGACTTCAGCACAACCTGCCTGTCAGTTTTATTTTAGTGCGATCACTGCTGATGACTATAGCCCGTTGTTGAATGATCATAGAGTGCCTGTGATCCTTCTATATAGGATAACAGGTCTCTATGGTCATTCCACAAGCCACGCCCCCCCCCCCCCCACAGTTGTTCCCCGCTGAGAGAGAGAACGGTCAGCTGTTGTATGTAAACACAGCCAACCGTTCTTCTCCCTGGAATGATCACAGAACCTTTTAGATAGGATCACAGGTCTCTATGGTCATTCCACAAGCCACGCCCCTAGGTACACATTTAACCCCTTGATCACCCACACTGTTAACCCCTTCCCTGCCAGTGTCATTATTATAGTAACAGTGCATATTTTTAGCACAGATTACTGTAGTAATGTCACTGGTCCCCCTAAAAATGTAAAAAATGTCAGTTAGGGGTCTGATCTGTCCGACGCAATGTCGCAGTCCCGCAAAAAAAAATTGCATCGCCGCCATTACTAGTTAAAAAAAAAAACAATAAAAATGACATAAATCTTTCCTGTAGTTGGTAAACGCAATAACTTTTGAGCAAACCAATCAAAATACGCTTATTGCAATTTTTTTACCAAAAATATGTAGCAATAAACAAATTGGCCTAAAATGTTAGAAAATTTTGATTTTTACTTTTTTCTTTCAGTTTTTTTTTTTTTTTGAGAATTTCATATAAAAAAAATGTGAAAAATATTGTTATTTTTTCAAAATTGTCGGCCTTTTTTTGTTTATAGCGCAAAAAATAAAAATCGCACAGGTGATCAAATACCACCAAAAGAAAGCTCTGTTTGTGGGGAAAAAAGGACATCAATTTCATTTGGGTACAGCGTCGCACGACCGCGCAATTGTCCGTTAAATTCACGCAGTGCCAAATCGCAAAATAGGGCCTGGTCATTGAGCAGCCAAATCCTACGGGGCTTAAGTGGTTAAGTGATGTTAAACACACACTATTTAATTGACATTTTCCCATCTCTTTCTGTATGTGGATGATGGCACTGTAATTATTTTAATAAGAAAAACATCTAAGTACCCTTTTCCTAATACAGCAGTCACATGACCCAACTCTCTCCTAGCCTGTCTAGACCCGGGCAGAGCCGCGGAAAGCGGCAGGAGGGGGGCGTCTCCTCCCACTCACTGGGGTAACAACCGAGCAGCTCCTGAGCCGCATCAGTTGTTACCACCTGAAAGCCGACTCTAAATAATGGTACCAGGATGATGCCTCTAGCTGTAGGCATCACCCACTTATTGCAGCCGACATAGAGCTACATCGATTTGCAGTAAGTGGTTAAAGATTGTCATACAAATCTTTATTATTTTTTGGCAATATAATGGTGTAGTCGGATTTCCACCAGTCACAATCTGTGTCACGCCCCTCCAGCCTGTGTCTTAGAATAAAAAGCAAGGTGAAGCCTCCATCAATCTACATATAGTATCCTGCCCCCATTGTGTTTAGCTGGTTAGTGGGCGTGAAGGTAAAGGGAGGGAGTGGGCTGTCATTTACCACTGTGTATAATACGCCCATATGTGTGACTCTATAGTCACATTGGCTGCTCTGATGTCATAGGGAGGAAATTCTCAGCATAGAAGCTCACTGAAAACTGAGCATGTGCAGAGTTGCCACCGCAGGTGCAAAATCTGAAATTGGTAATGTTCCGCACTACAGTGTGAACAAAATGGCTGCAGCAAACCTCACATATCCCACCTAGTGGGGTATGGAAATGAAAATAAAGAAGAGGTATAGGTGGCTCTACCTGTATAATTTGTGCAATCCCTATGAAAATAAAACAGAAACAAGTGAAAAAAGTTATATAAGGGATAAACTAAATGTAAAAATGTGTATGTGTGGTCCTATTGCACAAACCCCATATGAAAACACTGATAAAGTGCAAACATGAAAAATGCTTATATACTATAATAGTGATCCACACTTATAAATTACTAGATACACTCTGTAATAATAAATACAGTGCTACAGGAAAGTGCTCTCCATGCAGAAATGTGCAAAAAAAAGTGCAATGTTCAAATGAGTCCATAAAACAATCCAATAGGTAAAAAAACTCATAAAAAATGATAAAATTATATGGTGCGAAAAATATATTCTCCATGGTGCGAAAAATATATTCTCCATGGTGCGAAAAATATATTCTCCAAGGTGCAGCATCAGTCTCTTGGTGATAAAAACAGGAGGTGAATCCCCTCGTTCTCCCCCCTCAGCTCCACACTCACCAGAGGACTGAACCCCTGCAGGGGTCAGATGCACTAACACACCTACAGTGGTACAAGGAATACAAGCAGTCTGCAAAGTACACTATGTCCTGAAGGCTGTGCGTTCCATGGATCAGAAACTCAGAAACGTAAGTGACCAAGTGTACTTTGCAGACCGCTTATATTCCTTGAACTGCTGTAAATGTGTTTTCTGGTTTTAAAATAAATGCATTTGTTACGGACTCACATGATGAGTTGCCTCTCTTGACCATATACACTGTGAGGGGAATTCCCATTGAACAGACCCGGTGAGACGGAGGAGGAGATACAGGATCGTGTATTATACCATTTGTTGGGCAGGGGTTCAGTCCTCTGGTGAGTGTGGAGCTGAGGGGGGAGCACGAGGGGATTCACCTCCTGTTTTTATCACCAAGAGACTGATGCTGCACCTTGGAGAACATATTTTTTGCACCATAGCACGTTACCAATTTTTTTGAATTTTTTTACATATTAGATTGTTTTATGGACTCATTTGAACATTGCACTTTTTTTTGGCACATTTCTGCATGGAGAGCACTCTTCTGTAGCACTGTATTTATTATTACAGAGTGTGTCTAGTAATTTATAAGTGTGGATCACTATTATAGTATTTAAGCTTTTTTTATGTTTGTATCTTATCATTGTTTTCATATGGGGTTTGTGCAATAGGACCACACATACACATTTTTACATTTAGTTTATCCCTTGTATAACTTTTTTTCACTAGTGTCTGATTTTTTTTTTTAAGGATTGCACATATTATACAGAAAACGCCACCTATACCTCCTCTTTATATACAGGTGCAAAATGCTCAGGGGCGTAACTACAGGGGTTGGAATTGCAACCGGGCCCCATGCTCCAGGGGGCCTATGCGGCACCCCTGTAACCTGGATAGGAGGGGTGGCGGGGGCAGCATGTAGAGAAATCACTGTCCTTTTACCTCCTGTAGCTGCAAGAGGAAAATGGAGGAGATTGGTTCCTCTGTATGCTGCCCCTGCCACTCCTCCTATCCAGTTCACTTGTGTTCTTCTGTCTCTGGGCCCCTGTGTGCTCCCCTGCCCCCCCCCCCACACACTGTGCTCCCTCTCCTGCTGGCTGCTGCAGGGGATGTGACACAATAGAGAACCAGGAAGGGGTCGGTAAATATGTAATTTACCAGCTCCTTCTTTTTCTAAATGGACAGAGTCATAGTCAGTGACACTGTAAAAAAAAATTAAATAAAATAACAAATAATACAATTAAAATACCAAAAAATAAAAACTACTGACACCATTGGGTGAACTTCCAGGATCGCAAAGGTCACACTTGCGGCCCGGCCCTGGCATTTCACCACCGTGGGGAGGCCCCTAGATGGCAGTAAGGGGCCCACTCTTGTGAAAGGGCCCCACAACAAGAGTAAAGGGCCCCAGGATCAGTGGGAAGAGCCCCAGGCTTGATGGCCAGGGGCCCGGGGGGGCCTTCATGGTTTTTTGCACTGGGGCCCTGAAGGTTCTAGTTACGCCTCTGGCAAAATCCCTAGCTGAACTGGGGACTTGGACAGAAGGGGGAGATAGTGAGCAGCGGGATCAACCAGGTTTTTTGCAGAATACTGAAAATTAATCTCATAGTGACTGAGTGAGTATGAAGAGCATGTGATACACCATTTATTATAATTATAGTTTATGATGTGGGTTTAGTGAGACGTTAAGTAAATGAGACACAGATACTGTATGTTGTCATTATCATAAGCCTATTGGTCTTTTTAATGTGTCAATTTTCAAATACGCTATAGCTAAGGTATAATGATGTTTAAAACAGTTTGATGTCTGTATTATAGCTTCTGTATTTGTGTCATTCTTCCAGGTGTTCCTAATTCAGAAAAATGCCATGGCCTCAGCACTGCTATCATACCCAACTTCTGAAGTCCCCACTAATCAGCCTCCCCCTTATACTGCCCAATAAGGGAAGAAGAAGAAGCCACAAAGACAGAATACAATAGAATTGAATACAATGAAAGATAACACAGGAAAAAGTAATCAAGCCTGTTTTAACGCAATGCTTAATAAATGCTTATGAGTCACAATGTTAATAATGACACAATATCACCTTCATACCAGATAAAACGACTGGAGTGAATTAGTTATTAAGAAAGGATTCCCCTATGTATGGGACTGTAAATGCCACTGAACACTGTGTTATGCATAAAATATCTTTATTAATACAAAATACATACAATGATAACATAAATCAATAACATCACAGGGCATAAAAATATGCATGCATATGACAGACCAATTACCGAACACACTAGGGGCGCTTAGGAGTACAAGGTGATCGTGGAACCGGAACCGACCCTACGCGTTTCGGGCAAAGGAGCCCTTCTTCAGGGGTCACCCAAAGCTCCAGATACAGTACCTAGTATATCTAAAACAAGGAAGAAATGTTTTAAGTGTGGTATAACAAGGTTAGTCCATATATATATATATGTAAGTAAGTAGACAGTATGTTTAGTATTTTGAGTTTCATAATATATACTCAATGTTCATGGACCTACCCTTAGCGTCTATCCCTATGGGTTGGATTGGTCTGTCAGCTAAAAGATGGTATTGCTACCATTGGGAGGAATGCCCAAATTCCCACAGGCCCGTTCCGGGGCTGCGAAGTCCGTGAGAGTATGAAAGGAGTAGTAGCATCCGCCCAGAGGAACCAGGGAGGCACCACGATGACCGGCAAGAGAAATGGCTCAGTATAAACTACTCCCGTGAGGGGGAGAGGGATATATCCATATAACAACCTAATACACAGAAGATGAGGTAGCAAGAATAGTAAAAAGTAAATTAGCTGATGGTAGGAATATACAACAAATTCGTCACTATACGTTTAAAGTGACAAGAGGTAAATATTTACCTGTATTGCACAGGAAGGATGAGACCGCAGAGGGTCCAGAATAGTACGAGTAGTAAAAATCTTGTATGGGTAAGATCAAGGTGTATGTGTATCTGTAAATGTAGATGGTATAGCAATAGGTGAATAGCAGATAACGTTAGACCATCTTAAGTAAGGGGTGGTGACTTAGATAGTTTAATAATTCGAAACCAACGCCCAAAGAAGAAGAGACCACCATAGAATTGTGAGAGATGTGGAAGTATATAAGTGAGTGTCAAAGAAAGTAAACACATGAGAAAGGGTAATGCTCCTTTAGCCCCAGAATAAAGGGGGCTAAAGGAGCATTACCCTTTCTCATGTGTTTACTTTCTTTGACACTCACTTATATACTTCCACATCTCTCACAATTCTATGGTGGTCTCTTCTTCTTTGGGCGTTGGTTTCGAATTATTAAACTATCTAAGTCACCACCCCTTACTTAAGATGGTCTAACGTTATCTGCTATTCACCTATTGCTATACCATCTACATTTACAGATACACATACACCTTGATCTTACCCATACAAGATTTTTACTACTCGTACTATTCTGGACCCTCTGCGGTCTCATCCTTCCTGTGCAATACAGGTAAATATTTACCTCTTGTCACTTTAAACGTATAGTGACGAATTTGTTGTATATTCCTACCATCAGCTAATTTACTTTTTACTATTCTTGCTACCTCATCTTCTGTGTATTAGGTTGTTATATGGATATATCCCTCTCCCCCTCACGGGAGTAGTTTATACTGAGCCATTTCTCTTGCCGGTCATCGTGGTGCCTCCCTGGTTCCTCTGGGCGGATGCTACTACTCCTTTCATACTCTCACGGACTTCGCAGCCCCGGAACGGGCCTGTGGGAATTTGGGCATTCCTCCCAATGGTAGCAATACCATCTTTTAGCTGACAGACCAATCCAACCCATAGGGATAGACGCTAAGGGTAGGTCCATGAACATTGAGTATATATTATGAAACTCAAAATACTAAACATACTGTCTACTTACTTACATATATATATATATGGACTAACCTTGTTATACCACACTTAAAACATTTCTTCCTTGTTTTAGATATACTAGGTACTGTATCTGGAGCTTTGGGTGACCCCTGAAGAAGGGCTCCTTTGCCCGAAACGCGTAGGGTCGGTTCCGGTTCCACGATCACCTTGTACTCCTAAGCGCCCCTAGTGTGTTCGGTAATTGGTCTGTCATATGCATGCATATTTTTATGCCCTGTGATGTTATTGATTTATGTTATCATTGTATGTATTTTGTATTAATAAAGATATTTTATGCATAACACAGTGTTCAGTGGCATTTACAGTCCCATACATAGGGGAATCCTTTCTTATTTACAATTTACAGGGATGATGGCCACTGACACTGGGCATTGAGTGACAAGATACTGTTTTGTTCTTATCGGAGTGAATTAGTTGGTATTGGCTGGGGGAAAGGGGTCAATGTCATTGCTTTCAGTGCAAACTATGATAATGTCCAGCATTTTAGAATAAAGTTACAGTTTATTTAGGGGTACATTCACACTGGCCATTGTGTTACAAAGCACCGGCTGGTGTGTGGTGGAAATACGCCAAAGTGCCAATCACAATACAGCGCACTGTTCACTTTTTCTTTGTATATAAAATCCATGGAAATGTCACTCACAAGGTGCCATTTCACAAAGTTCTATTGGCCGCCATGCAGTGCGAGGAGGTGGTTTGTCTTGATGATCTGGAAAAAAGTATGGCTTGCTACACTTTTCTTAAGTGCACACCACTGCAATGTGGTGGTATGAACCAGCCAGGTAGGGAACACCGAATCTTTTGATGACACTGCAATAGAATAACCACTCAATGCAGTCCTACAAAACTTGGTGTGAATTTAGCCTGAACCCAAGTGCAAAAATGTAATATATTGCAGCTAACCAGTTCTTAGCTGTAGTGACTGCATTTGTTTTCTCTCTGTCCTTTATTTTTACCTGGTGTTTCTGCCAGAAACACATTTTCTGTCCTTTGGTGACAACTAGGTATGGATCCAAACGTGGTTCAAACCCAATTTTCTCCAATATGTGGGAAGCTGCCTCATGATTGCCTGTCAGCTTGCCCAATGAGTTGCGTGATGGAGATGCCCCATAGTTGCACGTAACAAAGGGGAGGGAACACTCATGACATCATTGATGTATGAGCCGTCTGGGGATTTGAATGCCCATCTCTTCTCCTTTCTTTATTGCTTCCAGGATGGATCAAAGCAATTTTGATTAGACCGGGTTCACACATATGCAGCTGTGAGTTCGTGCCTGGGGTACAGTGCGTCCCTGTTCACCGGTCCAGGTGCGAATTAGGTCTGAATTTTTGCCTGAATTCACACCTGAATCGGAGCTAAAGACGCACAGGACCATTTTTGAATGCAGACCGCAGCCGTCCCGGACCTGTGTAAACCAGCTTCTTTGAGAGCCGGTCACGCTCGCCTGCCATGCGAATTGGATGCAGGGAAACCCACATTCAGTTTGCATACATGTGAACCCAGCTTAATTCAAAATGATCACGTCCCTGGTGACAACAGGAAAATGGTCACGTCCCTGGTGACAACGGGAAAATGATCACGTCCCTGGTGACAACAGGAAGCCCTAAAATAAAAAAGGGAAGAAGAGCGGGGCTTTCAAATCCCTGGACCACTGTACCAGCTGTTTTGGCAGGTACAGCCAATCACCCACGGAGTTGAGTGCACCGGAGACCAGTGAGTTTGGAAAGTTTAGGGTGTTAATTCACCTTTTTATTTTTTGTACAAACGTGAATTGACACTGTATCAAACTCACTCAGGACAGGGGCTTTTGGAGGGGACTGCAGGCTAGCCTCTTGCCTACTGACTATGGGCCCTGGCTTGTGAGGGAACATTGCTCTTTGTGGGGTGTATGCTGGGGGGACCCTTGGAGTAAAGTTACTTTTGATTCAAGTCCACATCTCCTCAGGACACACAGACTCTGCGACTCTAGTCTTAGGATCCATGTTAAAGGCCTATCTGTCAATTGCCAATAGGGGACTGCTGAGTCAGACTCATGGCAGATGCTAATGTCATCAGCTCAACCACCTGTCTTCCACACTTTTGCATCCCCATAGTATAAGGAGCAAGTTGCCAACTGCACCGCACTGTCTCCAACATTCTGGTTGTGTGGCCGGGAATATTCAAGATAATTTAAAAGGGGTTAGGTAACTCCTATGTAAGGTTTTCAGATAATTGTCCCAGTGGTTGACACACTTGGATTTAAATGTGAAGGCAATAGCCTTACGCCATTCCTCACCATCAAAAGTTTTGTTTAGATCCAACTCCCAAGCTAGCATTGAGGAGGATTTAATAAAGTCTTTCCCACCATGTATATGGGCAAAAATCTAGAAATTTTCTTTTTTTTTTTTAAAAGGACGTTCTGTAAGTACCGTATATTCCATATAGTGTTGGCGACTAATGTTTTTCTGTACGCAATTTCATATGCATAGGATAATGTAATCAGGCACCTGACCTGGTGGTGTATATATTCGGTGTGAGTTTGTTCAATTAAAGTTCCA
Organism: Pelophylax lessonae; assembly: GCF_965119305.1. Classification (NCBI taxonomy): domain Eukaryota; kingdom Metazoa; phylum Chordata; class Amphibia; order Anura; family Ranidae; genus Pelophylax; species Pelophylax lessonae. Next base: position 47,128 of record NW_028119686.1, read on the forward strand.
GATATTATACAAGCTATTATTGGCTAGTTTTGTATGGGGGGCAGGTAGAATATCTGATATCTCTGTTCAAAACTGAAGGAAGCAGTATTCTGACGGAAGCACACAAGCACATTGTGGGGTCGCGGTTCCATTACAGACACTTTAAATTGTTTGTAAATCCTAACAATGAAATTCTCTTAGTGGTTTATTTATTAGAGTTTCGCAAAACTTCACAGGACTTTCACCCAAGAGAGATATGGTTTTTCTAATTAAACCTGATGTGAAAAATGGGTGAATCTTGGGTGAAAATAATATAACCTCTACAACCACACTATCCAACAAATCAACAATTTTTATAAACCCTTAACAATATATTTATTTACAGCTGCTTTTCATATTGTATTTCCTTGTACAAAATTATTGCTAAGGTTCAAAAAGGTGCTAAAAATAATATGCAATGGGGTTTATTTACTAAAACTGGGGGGTGCAAAATCTGGTGCAGCATGGTAGCCAATCAGCTTCTAACTTCAGCTTGTTCAATTAAGCTTTGATAAAAAATAAAAAAAACTGGAAGCTGATTGGTTTCTGTGCAGAGATGCACCAGATTTAGCATTCTCCAGCAGAGGTGCACCAGTTTTAGCATTCTCCTGTTTTGGTAAATTAATGGCATAGAGTTTTTTTTATCAGGCCCATGCTTACTCCACAAATAAAAAGTGATTCCTCCACAAATAAAAAGTGTTTGAGTTGAGTTGAATTGTTACTGAGATATCTGTTTTATGCCTATGACATGACGTGTGACCTGTATCAGTTTGAAATGTTTAGAGCAATGGTGAGTCAATGGCTGATTTTGGACATGCTGTAAATATCAGATGCACTATATTCTTGTACTGCAAAAAAATGTGATTTTTTAAATAAAGTTAATTCTTGATTAAAAATTATTTTTTTTTTTTTGGGAAAGACATCAATTCACTTTCTGGCCTGGAGACACAACAAGAAGTCAGAGGAAATTCCTTCAAAATAAGGAAAAACTTCACATTGAACAATCAGGTGTCCCAATTTGAAGATTTACCCTCACCTTCTGTTATGGCCCGTATGCACGATCAGAAAATTGTATGAAAAATACCGCTTTCTATTCATCGTACAATAATCTGATCGTTGGTACACAGCTTTCGAGAGTCGATCACAACAGTTCATCCGGAATTATCCGAAGGGACATGCACGGAAATTTTTCTTGTACAATACCAGATCATACGATTTTTGTTTAATCAGTACAGTTGTCGTCCGAAAATACATCACTTTCAAATTTTTATTCTGTCGTACAAGATTTTTCGTAACTTTAGTAACCTCTTTAATTTTTGATATGAGACTAGTATGCAAAAAAAAAAAAAAGGTCATGCGGGCGATAATCTTATTGTGTACCAGGCATTATGGTGGCAGCTTGGCAATGTTAGATTTCTCATTATTTTCTGCCCTTTTGACAGTGGTCATTAGGAAAACAGGAAATAAATCCCCCATTGGCTAAACAGACAACATATTAGGAGCACCAGACCAAATATTGAAAGGATCCAAATAGCCTAAATACTGTAATTATTCATATGTTTACATAAAACTTCCATTGCGTTTTGGGGGCTTAAGACACTTGTACCTATTCAGAGTTTGAATATTGCATGTGGTTAAAGGAGTCAAAGAGGATTTCCAGGATACGTTAATTAGACAGTGATGTATAAGATACAAGGGCTGTACCGGAATTAAAAAGGGGACATGTTTTTTATTAACATACTGTACATACAGCTGGTCATTCAAATTTCACACGTTGGTAGAGTAACCCTTTCTCCATAGTAACTTTTTTCTTTTTCATTGCAGATAAATAATGGATTCCAAGCAGAGGCAATGACATGCTGTCACTGAGTTCTTGACGAAGGAGAGGTGCAGACTGTCCAACATCCACAGAAGGCTACAGAATGTTTATGGAGATGACATCATTGACATAAGCAATGTCTTGTCATTGGGGACTGTTGTCAATGGTGTCATCTCTGTTAACATTCAGACTGGCCTACCGCGATACCGGGAAATTTCCCTGGGGCTGCCTGAACATCACTGGCACCTGTAAAAAAAAAAAATGGCTGCGGCCGGCCCAACATGTACACTGTGCATCCAGTGCTGCGGCCATTCTCGGGCAGAGGGCACATGCGCAGTGACGTAAAGGCGCCGGGCGGTGCCATTTTTAAATGTACGGCACCTCACCGATGGGTAAGACCACTCCGCAGCCCTGCATCTCCTTAGGAGATTTGCTTGTACCATGCCCGCAGCCCCTGCATCTCCTGCACCATGCCCTCAGCCCCTGCATCTCCTGCACCATGCCCTCAGCCCCGCATCTCCTGCACCATGCCCTCAGCCCCGCATCTCCTGCACCATGCCCACAGCCTCTGCATCTCCTGTACCATGTCCGCAGCCCCACATCTTCTGGACCATGCCCGCATCTCCTGCACTATGCCCGCAGCCCCGCATCTCCTGCACTATGCCCGCAGCCCCGCATCTCCTGCACTATGCCCGCAGCCTCTGCATGTCCTGTACCTTGTCCGCAGCCTCTGCATGTCCTGTACCTTGTCCGCAGCCTCTGCATGTCCTGTACCATGCCCCGGCCTCTGCATGTCCTGTACCATGCCCGCAGCCTCTGCATCTCCTGCCTCAGCCTCTGCATCTCCTGCCCCATGTCCGCAGCCCCTGCATCATCTGTACCATGCCCACAGCCCCTGCATCTCCTGTACCATGTCTGCATCCTCGGCATCTTCTGTACTGTGCCGCAGCCTCTGCATCTTCTGTACCATGTCCACAGCCCTTGCATCTCCTGTACCATGCCTGCAGCCCCTGCATCTCCTGTACCATGTCCAGAGCCCCTGCATCTCCTGTACCATGCCCACAGCCCCTGCATCTCCTGTACCATGCTCGCAACCTGACATCTCTGTACCATGCCCGCAGCCCTTGCATCTCCTGTACCATGCCTGCAGCCCCTGCATCTCCTGCCCCATGTCCGCAGCCCCTGCATCATCTGTACCATGCCCACAGCCCCTGCATCTCCTGTACCATGTCTGCATCCTCGGCATCTTCTGTACTGTGCCGCAGCCTCTGCATCTTCTGTACCATGTCCACAGCCCTTGCATCTCCTGTACCATGCCTGCAGCCCCTGCATCTCCTGTACCATGTCCAGAGCCCCTGCATCTCCTGTACCATGCCCACAGCCCCTGCATCTCCTGTACCATGCTCGCAACCTGACATCTCTGTACCATGCCCGCAGCCCCTGCATCTCCTGTACTATGCCCCCAGCCTCTGACATATCCTCCTGTACAATGCTCGCAGCCTCTGACATATCCTCCTGTACAATGCTCGCAGCCTCTGATATCTCCTGTGCCATGTCCAGACAGCCTATGACCACCTCCTGTACCATGTATGGCACTTTTTCCACTTTGAACCGGAGTTAATATATATAAAGCCCTATATGCTTTCATATCTGTCTTATCTATAATACACTCTTCAGATGTGCTTAAAAATGCATGGTTTTCCTTTTTATGAACAAGAATATAATGACATGCTGTTGAGCTGGTATAATAATGCTATGGGGCTGGTATGAAAATATTTCCAGGGCTGAATTTTATTCCCAGTCCGGCCCTGTCTGTAGCCTTCTGTGGATGTCAGACAGCCTGCATCCCTCCTTCATCAAGAACTCAATGACTGCACCTTGTTTCTGCTTGGAATCCAAACACAAAATCTTATGCCTTATTTTATACCAGCCTATCTGGCCTACTTTATACGTGTTACCGAGCATGCCTCCAGGAGGGCACTATGCCACATATCTGGTGTCCAAAGGTAAACGGATTATGGATCCGGGTCAACAATCTCCTACATACATTACTTTACTCTAACATTCAGGAAAAACCATTGCAAAGCTTTTCTTCATAAAACCTTTGACTCACTTCTTCATACTGAACAGTTGCTGGTCACTCATTTCTTTATATATTCCACAAGTACTTTATTTGAATAAAAAAAAAGTGCGAATACAGTACATGGGCCCAAAGGCCTGAGAATGAATACAAGTGCAGTAACAACAGTCAACTGTATTGTCCATTTTTAAGAACAAAGTGCAGCAACATGAAGGCAAATAAAGTCCATCGTATTGCAAAGACTTCAAAAAGAAAATGGGTGCTTCATCTCTATGGCCAGGGATTCATAGGCACTCATATCTTTATGATCCAATAATTGTTATTGAATTTTTACAAAGAAAGAAAATAAAATACACCAGACACAACTGGACATCGCATTTGACAATGTGTCACACCATTGGATTACATAATGAGCACACCGCTCTCAGGTAAGGAAAATAAGGCATACATAATACAATATATACTATATTGTAAAAAAGTATTTACATGCAGATGAACTTTATTAGCATCCCAGTCTTAGTCCATAGGGTTCGATATTGAGTTAGCCCACCCTTTGCAGCTGTAACAGCTTCAACTCTTCTGGGAAGGCTGTCCACAAGGTTTAGGAGTGTGTCTATGGGAACGTTTGACCATTCTTCCAGAAGCGCATTTGTGTGGTCAGGCACTTATGATGGACGAGAAGGCCTGGCTCGGACTAATTCATCCCAAAGGTGTGCTATCAGGTTGAGGTTAGGACTCTGTGCAGGCCAGTCAAGTTCCTCCACCCCAAACTCGCTCATCCATGTCTTTATGGACCTTGCTTTGTGCACCTCAACTCGATAGAAGACCTTTGGGATGAATAAGAGCGCAGACTGTGAGCCAGGCCTTCTTTCCACCATCAGTGCCTGACCTCACAAATGTGCTTCTGAAAGAATGGTCAAACATTCCCATAGACACTCCTAAACCTTATGGGCAGCCTTCCCAAAAGGGTTGAATCTGTTATAGCTGCAAAGGATGGGCCAATACTGACTCCTACGGACTAAGGCTGGGATGCCATGAAAGTTCATGTGCGTGTATAGGCAGGTGTCACAATACTTTTGACAATATAGTGTATTAAGAACCAAGCCCACTCATAATCTCTCTCAACTGGACAGAGGGGCTTTCAAAAGAGAAAAACATCCAAGAACAGACATTCCCCAGACATTCCCCATTACTAGGGAAAACAAAGACTGAAACAGAAGAGAAGGAAAAGAAGAAGAAGAAAAGAAAGGAGAAACAACAAGGAAAGCATGCCATGTACACCACAACACCATACAGTATTCATGAACTGTCCACTTTACCACTTTACCACCGGAGGATTTTGCTGTCTTACGTCCAGGCTACTTTTTGCGATTCGGCACTGTGCGACTTTAACTGACAATTGCGCGGTCGTGCGACGCCGTACCCAAACAAAATTTACGTCCTTTTTTTCCCACAAACAGAGCTTTTTTTTGGTGGTATTTGATCACCAGTGCGATTTTTACTTTTTGCGCTATAAAAAAAAAGAGCGTTTATTTTGAAAAAAGAACAATATTTTTAACATTTTTTTATATGAAATTCCCCCCCCCCCCCCTCCCAAAAAAAAAAAATGTAAAAATCAAATTTTTTAAAAAATTTTGGCCAATTTGTTTTCTGCTACCTATGTTTGGTAAAAAAAAATTAGCAAAAAGCGTATTTTGATTGGTTTGCGCAAAAGTTATTGCGTTTACTAACTAAGGGAAAGATTTCTGTCATTTTTGGTGTTTTTTTTTTAACACGTAATGGCGGCAATCTGCGATTTTTTTTGCGGGACTGCGACATTGCGGCGGCCAGATCGGACCCTTGACTGACATTTTTGGGGGTACCAGTGACATTACTGCAGTAATCAGTGCTATATATATGCACTGTTACTGTAAAAAATGACACTGGCAGGGAAGGGGTTAATTTTATTGGAGAGGGAGGGGTTAATGTATGCCTGGTGCTTACTAACGTGTGGGGGGGGGGGTGACTGAGTGACACAAGGACAGATCGGATGTTCAGCTATGCTGAACACTGCGATCTGTCCCTGCCTGTCACTTAGGAGATCCGCTCGCTCTGTTTACACAAGCGGGCGGATCTCCTCACTCGATTCCCCGACGATCGGGGAAGAGCGGCGGCGGCGACCGCTCCTCCCCTGGCCCGACTCCCGCTGTGACTGAGCGCACGAGCGCCGCCTACAGGGGGAGGAGTCCAGCGACGTAGGTCTACGTCACTGGACGATAACGAGCCACATTGCTGCAGTAGCAGCAATGTGAGCAGTGGGAAAGTGGTTAAATCAAACATAGATTTGGGCTCAACTCAAGTAGACCATAAAAAAATTAAAGGATTTCAGAAGAGGTAATAGGTGCATTCAGTTTGGCTTACACGGTGGGGTCTACTATGGGAAGTTGTATGCATCTAGGAATGCAGAGATAGCAGCATCCGTAGGCTGGGCAGTGGTAGGATAATCCTTTAATTTGTATAATGTGGAGTAGTACTTCTGGAAAGCATTAGCAATATCAGTTGGATGGGAGACTTGTGAATTCCTTACCAAATCCACTACAAAGGGAAGCCAGGACTTTGGATGCCTGGTCCTCAGCATGCTGGCCAAGAGTTTGCTTGCTCTGTTACCTTGGGCATAACATATCGCTTTTGCAGTCTTTAATGCTTTCTCCTGTTCATTCAACAGAAGTAGCAGGAGTTGTTGCCTACACCACAAAAGATTTTCAGTAAGGGTAGAAGTGGGTGAAGTTTTAGATTGTACTGTACCTCTAAGGATTTAATTTGTGACAGCAATGAGTCGACACCTTGCATCCTCCTCCTCTCTCCTGCCGCTAACTGTAGCAACACGCCTCTACTGTACACTTTATGAGCACACCAGACATTGAAAACAATAGTGTCCACACTGGTTAGAAAATTCTTGCAAGAACGGTTCCAGTTGATCTCGAGTTTGTTTCAAGGATAAGAAGTATGTGCTATTGCGCCAAAGAATAGAAGGAGACACGTTGAGATCTTCTTTGAAGTCTCCGCTACACAAATAGACGCCCACGTTGCAACCGCCGGACCTTTTTGAATAGAGTGTTAAGGAATTTCTGTTGACCCATATTAGGCGCATAGAGATTAACTGTGGTAAATGTAGTATTGTTCAGATCACATACTAATACAAGAAATCTTCTTGTGCAGGGGTGTCAAACTCAGTTTCTTCTCGGGCCGCATCAGCATTATGATTGCCCCCAAAGGGCTGGTTGAATCTGTAAGATTAGATGTCCAGAGCACCCCACCCCCTCTTACATCAAATGTCAAGAGCCCCCCCCACCATCAGAATTTAAGAGTTTCCCACCCTCCCTTACCTTGTGCTGCTGCTGGGAAGAAGCTGGGGAGTTGCTGGGAAGAAGAAAGTGCAGGGTCTAGAGGAGGACCAAAGGAGGGTTAGAACTCTCCTGTAGCTGCAGGAGAGGTGCGAGGGCCACATAAAATAGCCTGGAGGGGTGGATTCAGCCCACGGGCCTTGTGTTTGACACCTCTATATGTAATCCTTGTGAGTACATTCAGGCTGGGTTCACACTGATGTGATGCAGGAACCACCACAATTTCTGTGTGGGTTCCTGCATTGCATCTGACTCGCAGGCACTTCACACTGCTCTCTGCTAACCACTGCGGATGTCAATGTAATCTTAATGACACCCCAAATCAGTTTGTAGAATGCAGTGCGAACTGTGAAATTGGCCAGGGATCGGATTGCATGGGTCTGAACTCCATGCAATCCAATTGCAGTGCGGACCAAATAAAGGGTCCTCCACCATTTCAGTTCCAATGCAATGCAATTTCAGCTATACAAACTGGTGGTGGTGTAATGGTGTGGGGGATATTTTCCTGGCACACTTTGGGCCCCTTAGTACCAAAAAACTTTGTTTAAACACCACGGTCTACCTGAGTATTGTTGCTGACCATGTCCATCCCTTTATGACTACATTGTACCCATCTTCTGATGGCTCAGTGTACTCATCTTCTGATGGCTCCTTCCAGCAGGATAAAGTCCATGTCACAAATCTCAAATCATCTCATTACTGGTTTCTTGAACATGACAATGAGGTCACTGTACTCCAATGTTCTCCACACTCACCAGATCTCAATCCAATAGAGCGCCTTTGGAATGTGGTAGAACGGGAGATTGGCATCATGGATGAGCAGCCGACAAATCTGCAGCAACTGTGTGATGCTATCGTGTCACTATGGAGCATAATCTTTGAGGAATCCTTCCAACACCTTGTTGAATATATTCCAGAATTAAGGCAGTTCTGAAGGCAAAAGGGGGTCCAACCCGGTACTAGCAAGGTGTACCTAATAAAGTGGCCGGTGAGTGTAGTTCTTCTTTAATCTCCCTGGCGGTATGATTCTTTCCGATTTTAGGTGCTGATAGCGGTAGAATTATTTTGCTAGTAATTCTTAATGACGAGCAGCCCAAACCAACTATTTACATATGATTTTTTTTTTTTTACTGTGAGTTCTTCTTTATAACATCTCGGGTATGATAAAGTTTGAAACACAAAATCAAAAAATAATATAATAAATGACTATAAATAAGTTAAAGTATATATACTGTACATATATACGTTATATATATATATAAAAATATATACACATACATATATATATATATACAGTACAGACCAAAAGTTTGGACCCACCTTCTCATTCAAAGAGTTTTCTTTATTTTCATGACTATGGAAATTGTAGAGTCACACTTCAAGAGGTAATCACCTGAAATGGTTTTCACTTCACAGGTGTGCCCTGTCAGATTTAATAAGTGTGATTTCTTGCCTTATAAATGGGGTTGGGACCATCAGTTGTGTTGTGCAGAAGTCAGGTGGATACACAGCTGATAGTCCTACTGAATAGACTGTTAGAATCAGGGCTGTCTTTAACCACTTGCCGCCCGCCCACCGTCAAATGACGGCGGAGCGGTGTGACAAATGTTCTGGGCTGCCTTCATATGACGGCGGCCCATTCAGGCAGGGCAGGCGTGCGATCGTGTGCGCGCCGCCCTGCACTGTCGGTGGCTACGTGTCCCCGGGACACAGCGCGTCACCGTCATGGGGGAAACAGCCAATGGGCATGGCTGTTTCCCACGTGATCGGCTGTGATCTAATCACACAGCCGATCACAATAGTAAAGCCCAGAAGATGACCGCGTATGCGCGATCGGGAGCGCGCAGCGCGGTCATGTTGGTGGCTCTGTGTTCCCTAGGAACACAGCTAGTCACCGGCGGTAGTAAACAGCCACTGACAGTGACTGTTTACTATGTGATCGGCTGTGAATCCATTCACAGCCGATCACAAAATGTAAACACAGAGCAGTAACTCACAGTTTCCAGTGTGAGGAGAGCAGAGCCAGAAACAGTGAGTTACTGCTCTGTACACCTGTAAAAGTAAAAGCACACTAATAAAGGTCCCCACACAGTCCCCAGCCCCCCCCCCCCCCAATTACACCTGTCACCCAACAGTCTCCTCATCAGTGCCCAGAAATTGCCACCCATAAGGCTACGTTCACATCAGTGGCGGCCCGTGCATAGGGGGGGGTGGGGTTTACGACCCAGAAAGGCGCCAATTGGCTGCCTTCTGGGGGCGTAACCTAGGCGCAGGAAAGAGCGCTTGGCCACCCCCACCTTCGTGATATCCTGGCTGTGATTGGTCCAGTCTACAGCCTGGACCAATCATCATCCAGGACATCGATCACTGACGTCGCAATGGGGAAGATGCCGGTGCGTGCGTCAGTCACTCACCGTCACCGCCGCTAACTTCCCGCCGGTTCCCGCCGCAGAAGAGGATGAGGGAGAAGCCACTCACCTTCCCGCCGCCGCTCACCTTCCCGCCGCCGCAGAAGAGGACGAAGGATCGAGGAGGGGAGAAGCCGCCGCCGATAGCCGAGCCGCCGCCAGGTAAGTACATTGGGTTGAAGGGAGCACGCACACTGGTCTCTGCAATCATTGGGGTACAATGCTGTGGGCACTCTGCGGGAGGATTCCGCTACTAATGGCAGACCCACATCAGGCCACAGGCCTGGAAACCAAGTTGCTACGGTCTAAAGAGTGCTTATGTCCTTTTTCTTTTTTTACTAAATGCACCAGCATTCTCTTTGTATCTCCTGTAATGTACCTGTGGTGAAAAGTGCATTCTTTGTGATATACAGTTTCTCTATTGGTTTTTTTTTTTCTTGTGTAAAATTTAGCGGCCTCTCGGCCCCTGGGCCTTAGCGCAGAGAGGCCGCATATTTGCGTGAATTGCAGTCAATATCGTTTGAGACAACGGATGTTTGGATGACATGACAGCCAACTACGGTGGTCATGTGATCTTAAGCTATGCCCCACCTCTGGGCATCTTAACCCTTTCATTCCTAAGCCTTTTTTTGACACTTGTTGCTTACAAGTTAAAGCCAGTATCTTTTGCTAGAAAATTACCTAGAACCCCCAAACATTTTATATATATATTTCTCTATCATCCATTGACAGACGCAGCTCCATATAATTCTTCACCATTGGGTTATGCTATAATACATCATACTGTATATTTTCTTGAAAACTACACTCAAACTAATTTTAGTGCACAAAATTAGACCCAGTTTTTCTGGTAAAATATAAAAGATGGCGCTGTGTCCGGTAATACGTCACCAACACCAAGACTGAAAATTGCGCACTCCTGTGAAATGGCAACAACTACGGTACCTGAGATTGTCCATTGGCAACACTTTAAAAGCCTTTATAGGTTATCCGTGGGCTCTGGCACTAGAATGTTTTCTCTCACTATGAGGTTCATAGCGACACCTTACATGTGTGATGCAATCATTCTTTACATATGCATGACAGACCTAAGCACACAATTGCATTAGGCATGATCATGGGGGCAGGCGGGAGTCATTTAAATTGTTCATTTTTAATATTATTTTTTTTATTCACATTTTTTTTTTGTTACACTCTTTTAACCACTTCCTTACCGCTGGGCGTCATATGACATCCAGGGGTTTAGGTGGGGATATCTGAATGATGGGTGCAGATGCAGGCATCATTCAGATAATAGGGTTTTTCAGCCTGCGATTCCCTTCACCATAAGAACAATCATAGTGGCTGTTCAGCCATTTGATTGTTCTTATAGGTGACGGGAGAGGACATCTCCCCCTCCCGCCCCCTCCGGTGCTTCTACTGACTCTCCCGTGCAATCGGCGTGCCAGGGAAGGAATCGGCCGCTGGCGGAAGTACACCATAGAGACTGCTGAGGACCAGATGGTCCCCTGCAGTCTCTTTGACTCTTGAAGGCCAGGGCATGAGGTGATGACGTCACGCCTGGCCTGGCAGTTGTTAATACTGCTGTGACCTCGGTTGGATAGCCGAGATCGTTTTTTTTTTTTATTTCAGGCTTTCCAGCCTGTAGGAGAGATTTGAGGTCTTATTGACCCCAGATCTCTCCATAAAGAGAACCTGTCATGCACTATTCCTATTACAAGGGATGTTTACAGTCCTTGTAATAGGAATAAAAGTGATAAAAAAAATAAAATATAAAAAAAAAAATAAAAAAATTAAAGTGCCCTTATCTGTTACATGCAGAAGAGAACGTATGCGTTCGTCATGGCCACATATGTAATATTTAAATGGCGTTCAATCCATACATGTGAGGTATCGTAGCAAACGTTAGAGTGAGAGCAACAATTCTAGCACAAGACCTCCCCTGTAACTCTAAACTGGTAACCTGTAAACTTTTTTAAAGCATTGCCTATAGAGATTTTTAGGTACCAAGGTTTGGCGTCATTCCACGAGTGTGCGCAATTTTAAAGCCTGATATGTTAGGTATCTATTTACTGGACATAACATAATCTTTCACATTATACAACAAAATCGGGCTAACTTTAGTGTTTTTTTTTTTTATTTATGAAAGTTTTTTTTTCCCATAAAAGCGCATCTGGAAAATTTCTGCGCAAATGCCGTGTGACATAAAAAGTTGCAATGACCACCATTTTATTCCCTAGGGTCTCTGCTAAAAAAAAAATATATAATGTTTGCGGGTTAATAGTAATTTTCTAGCAAAAAAATTATGAATTTTACATGTAGGAGCGGAGTGCCAGAAATGGCCTGGTATGGAAGTGGTTAAAATATATTTTTTCATCCAACTTTATTGCTATTACAAGGGGTGGACAAGACCCCCTGTGATAGCTTTGGCCGGTGACAGGCACTCCTCGTGGAGAAATCAAGGGTCTGTTAGATAGTCGATATCTCATCTGCCCTACAAGACAGCTGATCAGACAGAGGTCTGATTTTTTTTTTTTTGCTAAAATATAATAGATAATGTTGCATCAGGTAAATAGATACCAAACTTGTCATGTGCATGCTTGTGAAATGGTGACAAACTGCTCTACCTAAAATTGTCCATAGGCAATGCTTTAAAAGCCTTTAAGTGCCGGTTCACATTTCTGCGATGTGGGAACGCTGGGAATATACAGCGTGTTCCCGCATCGCATCCGCACCCCTGGCAGTTCACACTGCCATATGCGACACGCTGGGGGTGTCAATTAACAGTTAACAACACCCCCAGATCAGATCGCATATCGCAGTGCAATCTGAAAGTTCGCACAGAATCGGATTCTGCTGCGGACCAAAAAAGGGTCCTGTGCGAGTTAGGTGCGATTGCGGTGCAAATTCAGTCATACAAACTGTACCGCACAGAGATGGCATGTAATTTTAGGAGCAGTGCGCTCCGAATTACATGCGATCTCGGTGATCGCACAAATGTGAACCGGCACTTACAAAAAAAAAAACAATATTTTTCATTTTCTTCTATATAACATTTCCAAAAAAAGAATAAAACATCAATTTTTTTCATCATTTTAGGCCAATTTGTATTCTGTTACATATTCTTGGTAAAAAAAAAAATCCCAATAAGTGCATTTTGATTGCTTTGCGCAAAAGTTATTGCGTCTACAAACCAGGGGAAAGATTTATGTCATTTTTTTTTCTACTAGTAATGGCGGTGATCTGCGATTTTTAGCGGGACTGCGACATTGCGGCAGACAGATTGGACCCCTAACTGTCATTTTTGACACTTTTGGGGGGACCAGTGACATTACTACAGTAATCAGTGCTAAAAATATGCACTGTTACTGTAATAATGACAAGGGCAGGGAAGGGGTTAACCCAGGGGCGATCAAAGGGTTAAGTGTGAGCCTAGGGGAGTGTTTTCTAACTGTATGGGGGATGGGCTTGTGAAATAAACTCAGAGACCTTTGATCCTATATGGGAGAATCACAGGCACTCTGTGAAAATTTCAGAGAGAAGAACGGTCTACTGTCTTTACAACAGCTGACTGGTGTTCTCTATCAGCGGGGAGCCATCGCGGGTGCACAGCGGCAATCGCGGCCGCCGGCCCTGTTGATCGGCATCCCTGCTGCCTAGTGGGGGTGGGTGCGTGCCGGCGGCGGCATGGGCTCTCCCCCCAGGAGTGCTCCCGCAAACCGCTGTACAGGTACGGCGATTGGCGCAGCTGAGCCAGCCTGCCGCAGTATATATGCGATGGGCGGTCGGCAAGTGGTTAAGCAAGCTTTGGGCAGGGCAAACCTAAATCCTAATGAAAATGTCATTTAAACAAGCTGCTAGCAAGCTTCAGCAAGCAACCACCATTTTCCTACACAACAAGAAGTGCTGAAGCTCCCCCAATTCTACTAGAAGCATGTTTAACCTCTCTGGCGGTCTAATTATGTACAGATTACTGTGCTAAAAGCGCTACATTGTTTTGCATGCAAATCTGTTCTTTTATATTTTAAAACTCACCTTCCCCTGCGATCCCCTGCTGTCCTCCCCTGCCGTCCTCCCCCCGCTGTCCTCCCACTGTCCTCCCGCTGTGTGCTCGGCCGATGCTGACACCTGTCTTTCCGTTCCCTTCCCTGTGAGTGTTGCGACGCAGGGGGGTGGAACCGGCGGCAAATTCAAAAATGTAAATACACGAAATGAAATGATACAAAGTTGTGATCCTAACGGATTACACTGTATCATGCCATTTCACCACAGGATTTCACCTGGTGACTTTTCCAGTGCCCTGCCTGTGCTTTTCCAGTTCTTTGTGCCTGGAAAATAGAGAACGACCATGGCGTCCAAAAAGTTTTCTTTTTGCGCAAAAGCACTTTTAGACGAACTGGAAAACAGCAACAGCGAAACTGAGTTACTTGAAGAACAGAGCGATAGCGATTCATGGGAAAATTCGTCATCAGGTACGGAAAGTGACGACAGCGACGATTCTGATGTCTCTTTCTGGCGCAAAACTCTGTTGAAAATTCTGAAGAATCATTTGATATACTTCCCAAATTCCACAAGCTATGTGCTAGGAAGAGACATTAGAATCGTCGCTGTCGTCACTTTCCGTACCCGATGACGAATTTTCCCACAAATCGCTATCGCTTAGTTCTTCAAGTAACTCCGTTTCGCTTTCGCTGTTTTCCAGTTCGTCTAAAAGTGCTTTTGCGCAAAAAGAACGCTTTTTGGACGCCATGGTCGTTCTCTATTTTACAGGTACAAAGCACTGGAAAAGCACAGGCAGGGCACTGGAAAAGTCACCCGGTGAAATTCTGTGGTTAAATGGGATGATACAGTGTAATCCGTTAGGATCACAGCTTTGTATCATGTCATTTGGTGTATTTACACTTGAATTTGCCGCCGGTTCCACCCCCCTGCGTCGCAACGCTCGCAGGGAAGAGAACCGGAAGGCAAGTGGCAGCAATCGGCCGAGCACAGAGCGGGGAGAGAGTATGAGGACGACCGGGAGGATGGCAGGGGGGATGGCGAGGGATCGCAGGGAAGGTGAATAACATTCTGTGGTAATCCCAAGTGTGGCTCGGGGTTACTGCTTTTGGTACTGAAAGTTAACCCCGAGCCACACTCGGGAATACCCCCAGGGAGGTTAATGTGGCAGTCAGGTCTCTGTGATGTGTGTATCACCTCTCTAAACTGGAGTGCTTTAAATGCATCAATAAAGCTGCTAGAAGTTGGGAAGAAGTTTGCAGCTCATACTGATCTTACTCAAGCTAATGCCTGTGGGAACAAGGCTTAAGCCAAAGGTCCCCAAACTATGGCAAGGTGGTTTCCATAGACCAGCCCCTGTGAGAAGGCCCTACATGCAGAGCTTTCTCATTGCAAGCTACTGTATTCAGAAAGTCTGAGGGTGGAAGGCAGATGGTTCCAGCACCTGGCATTATTTCAGACACCCTTAGGTGGCATGAACTCCTTTCCAATGGTGCTTATAGGCCTGGTTGTGACCTCCCTATGAGGGAAAGCACAGGGGATGAAAACTGAAAGTTGAGTCTCATAGAACACCAATGCTGGGCCACCTTTTCCTATTAACACAAGGACCCCATTCCTTCCACTGACATAATGGCATTCATAACTCCTAAAGACCACCGATCTGGTAGTATGCATTTTTTTGACCCCCCTCCCACCTCAAAACAGAGTTGTTTGGAGCCTGTTTACAGAAATTCATTTTTTGGGCTTTAGCACTTTCTGAGCCACTGACCCAGAAACACATGCAAAGATTTTCTGATGTCACTTGTTGCTCTGAGGCTGTGACTCCCATTGTATAGAAGTCAGAGAACCAACTGGACAGCTAAGTAACTAGCAGGAACCGGCCGAGATCGGAACCATGTATGGGCAGGCTGAATGTACCCTAGTTGATCGATCAACCTGGGTACAACCAGCCTGTCCGAGTTTATAGGTGATTATTGCTAGTGGCTGTTATAGCTGCTAGCAAAAATCACTGTGTTCTCTCAGTGCGGCATCTTCCCCCGCCAGGAGAACACAATGGCTCTGTGGGAGTCGGTGTTGATGGGGAAATCGATCGATTTTCTTTATTGCAACCCATGGTTGCAGGAAAGAAGTTCGCTCTGTGTAAGGCTTGGCTTAGAAAATCAGTGCTCCTCATCTCACCCATTGATTCTCACCTTTCTAGTGGAATGTCATTTGAAATTTATTATAAGAAGATCTTGGAGTAGCCATATAAGAAGGCAAAAATGACCCAACCCACCAGGATACACCTAGAAGGTAAATGTGACTTTTTAGTGGATTGATCCCTTTAAGTATATGATAGTTATGTCATGAATTACATAGTTGATCCTCAGTTACCAAAAAGAGAAATGGCTTTTCCTGAGTAGGTTGTATTCATCACAAGCATGTGACACCTTGTCCTGAAACCTACAACTCCCCTTTCCCTATTTATATATGTGAGCGATTCCCCATCATACTAGAGCAGAAACGTACTTTATATACAAACCCTGAACAGTGAAACGGTAACGCCATCATTTAACCACTTTACGTCTGCTCACAGTAATACTACTGCGGCAGAGTGGTTCGTTATCGTCTGACGACGTAGTATTAACGTCGTCAGACACTCCCCCTTCTGGGCGGCGCTTGCGCGCCGCCGGAGGCTCGCTCCTGCTGTTTTCATTCACAGCGGGAGTCGGGCCAAGGGAGGAGCAGCGGCGATCGCCGCTGCTCTGCCCCGATCGCCGGGGATCTAGTGTGGAGATCCGCCCGCCTGTGTAAACACAAGCGGACGGATCTCCATAGTGACAGGGAGTGACAGATCGGACTGTTCAGCATAGCTGGACATCCGATCTGTCCATGACTCACTCAGTCACCTCCCCCCCTACACGTCAGTAAGCACCAGGCATACATTAACCCCTCCCTCTCCAATAAAATTAACCCCTTCCCTGCCAGTGTCATTTTTACAGTAACAGTGCATATATATAGCACTGATTACTGCAGTAATGTCACTGGTACCCCCAAAAGTGTCAAAAATGTCAGTCAAGGGTCCGATCTGTCCGCCGCAATGTCGCAGTCCCACAAAAAAAAAATCGCAGATCGCCGCCATTACGTGTTAAAAAAAAAAACACCAAAAATGACAGAAATCTTTCCCTTTGTTAGTAAACGCAATAACTTTTGCGCAAACCAATCAAAATACGCGGCGGTCAGCCCCGGCCAGGCAAAGCGACGTATATATACATCACTAGCCTGTGACCGGCTTGTGAGCCAATAGCGGGCGAGCGCGCGCCCACTAAGGCGCGCCCCCCCCGGCTCGTTCACTGAGGAGTCCGTGCGTGTGACCGGCGGACCCGATGTCAGCCGGTCACTCTGCGATCGTCGGTAAAGAGGGAGAAAGGCAGGCGGCTAATGTAAACAAGCCGCCTGTCATTCTTCCCTGTGTAAAAATGGACATCAGACAGTTCTACTATGTAGGACCATTGATCTCTGTTTTTACACTAGTAGCCATGTCCCATCACAGTTAGAAGCACGCCCCTAGGACACACTTAACCCCTCCAATACAGTTAACCCCTTCACTGCCAGTGTCATTTTTACAGTAACAGTGCATATGTATAGCACTGATTGCTGTAGTAATGTCACTGGTACCCCCAAAAGTGTCAAAAATGTCAGTCAAGGATCCGATCTGTCCGCTGCAATGTCGCAGTCCCGCAAAAAAAATCGCAGATCGCCTCCATTACTCGTTAAAAAAAAAACACCAAAAATGACAAAAATCTTTCCCTTTGTTAGTAAACACGATAACTTTTGCGCAAACCAATCAAAATACGCTTTTTGCGATTTTTTTTACCAAACATATGTAGCATAAAACAAATTGGCCGAAAATGTTAAAAAATTTAGATTTTTACATTTTTTTGGGGGGAATTTCATATAAAAAAATGGGAAAAATATTATTTTTGCAAAATTGACGCATTTTTTTGTTTATAGCGCATGATCAAAAAACCGCACAGGTGATCAAATACCACCAAAAGAAAGCTCTGTTTGTGGGAAAAAAAGGACATCAAATTTGTTTAGGTACAGCATCGCACGACCGCGCAATTGTCCGTTAAAGTCACGCAGTGCCGAATCGCAAAATACCCCCTGGTCAGGAAGGGGGTAAAATCTTCCGGGGCTTAAGTGGTTAATAAACCTAAAAAGTTAAAGAAAAACCATTAAGGGCTCTTTCACACGGTCCGCCTCCGTAGGTGGATCCGTGTTGCTCAGCGGGGATCGATCCACGATCCCCGCTGAGTCGGTGGATGACAGCTCCGTCTCCGCTTGCAGAGTGGAGAGGGAGGTGTCTCAGCCCCCGCTGCCCTCTATGGGGGATCGGATGAGAGAGGACCGCCTGTCCGCTCTCATCAAATCCGATCCGATTACTGAACGGATGGAAAAATAGGGTTTCCATCCGTCCAGATTTCACGGACAGGATCGGATGCGGATGGCAGCGGGTGTCAGTGGAGGTGTCTCCGCTGACATCCGCTGCCCCATAGAGCTGCATGGAGGATCCGATCAGATCCGCCTAAAAAACTGACAGACGGATCTGATCGGATCGCCCGTGTGAAAGAGTCCTAAACCTTTCACTGCCAAGATTTCTGCTAGGAGGGGGAATTGGGGGGGGGGGGGGGGAAGTGAGTTGGGAAAAAGATTTGAACTGTGGGGGGGGGGGGGGCCCTGTCAGGTCAGCTGTTTGGGGCCCCTGTCAGGAGGCTTTTCGGGGCCCCTGTGATTTCTAATGGCAGCTCTGATCCTGAGTGTGAAAAAGTGATTTCTCTTCCCTCCAACTAGAAAGGAGGAGAGAAAACGCTGACAGATCATTTACAGTACAAATCGGGTCCAGGTCTCTATTGTCCTCCCCCCCACACACACACACATATCCAGACACTGGACCCGACCTCACTGGTAAGGTGACATGACAGCTAATGACACTTACCGTCTCTCCTGGATACAGATGATTAGATATAGAAGCTGTAATGTCAGAAAAATCCGCTGTAGGGCGCTGTGACGGCAGTGACAGGAGACACTCCCTCTCCCTGGCAACCACAGTAAAAATGGCGCCGCTCTGCCTGCGCGTGCCATACGTCACATGATCCGCCTGCCCCCTGCACCAATCAGAGGAAGCGCGAGCCCACCTCCGCGCGCTGCCAGTGAGGCCGCTCATCCCCGATGCTTACTGACAGGAGTGAGAGAGCTGGGGAGAGGATTAGACTTTGTCCTCCCTCCAGCCTGCAGGTGGCAATAGAGAGCGCAGCTGTATAGTGAGAGAAGGCTGCCCGTCCTCCCTCTATCACCCTGGTCACATGGCTGGAGGGAGGAAAACAAAACATGCTTCCCGGTGTGGTGGTAAGTACAAGGGGGGAGAACTCAGCCCAAGACCTTCCCCCTCTCCTCCTCCTCATCCTTAGAGCCCTCTCACCTACCCCTCTGCTCTCTTCCCTAGAACCCCATCTCCTCACCTCCCCCCCCCATCTCCTCACCTACCCCCCCCCCCTCCCACCCCCCCACCTACCCCCCACCACCCCCACCCCCCCACCTACCCCCCCCCCATCTCCTCACCTCCCCCCCCATCTCCCTCACCTACCCCCCCCCCATCTCCTCACCTACCCCCCCACCATCTCCTCACCACCCCCCATCTCCTCACCTATCCCCCCCCCATCTCCTCACCTATCCCCCCCCATCTCCTCACCCCCCCCCCCATCTCCCCACCTACCCCCCCATCCCCTCCCTCCTCCCCCCCATCTCCTCACCTCCCCTCCCCCACTCCTCACCTCCCTCCCCCATCTCCTCACCTCCCTCTCCCCCCATCTCCTCACCTCCCTCCCCCCCCATCTCCTCACCTCCCTCCCCCCCCATCTCCTCACCTCCCTCCCCCCCCATCTCCTCACCTCCCTCCCCCCCCCATCTCCTCACCTCCCTCCCCCCCCCATCTCCTCACCTCCCTCCCCCCCCATCTCCTCACCTCCCTCCCCCCCCATCTCCTCACCTCCCTCCCCCCCCATCTCCTCACCTCCCTCCCCCCCATCTCCTCACCTCCCTCCCCCCCCATCTCCTCACCTCCCCCCCCCATCTCCTCACCTCCCCCCCCATCTCCTCACCTACCCCCCCATCTCCTCACCTACCC